>NC_056725.1:1779932281-1780034781 GCF_019279795.1 Protopterus annectens | reverse complement strand
CTGGTCACTGTATGGACCACCCATACAAATGACAGTCATTGCCTGGAACATATACCCACAGAGAGTTCATTGGGAAAACACCACACACAGGTTTGCAGAATTGGAATACCTTTAATTGTGTACTATTACAATTCTATATGCCATGTATTATAGCTGTTCAGTCACTGACATCCATAATCCGTAATGCAACTGTGAAACTGTTATACTAATACAGTAGTCTGGAAATGTTCACAACTGTTGCTGTCCAGGCCAAAGCCCTTCAAATTATATATTAGTGAGGACAGACTGGGCCACAGGATACCAAACAATCAACAGTATGTAATGCAGGTGTATAGTTCAGCAGCCTCTATCTACACTCTGTTCACAATCACTAGGTGGTAAAGACATCATGAGTCCAAATGGTTGTAGCTGTTACATAACAAGGCATAACTGACACCATCACATGCACACTGACAAACAGAACAGTCTGTATGGCTGGAGTCAGTAGGCTTGCATTAACCCAATTTATGTAAGTATTGTAAATATAGGTGAAGTATACGGTACTGTACATCCAGATACCTTAAGGCAGCTCAGCCCTGATACCCCCACATTTTTTAACAGCCTAGGTCATTTATGGTGCTCCCCCCCACTCAGTAATAAAGGGCCATATACTACTGTTACATACACTGGCGTCTGGAGTGCATAAGAGCACACATGTATTGTGTAGGTAATGCGCACATATGTATGGCCCCAGCCTCACCATATGTGTAGGGGATACAACAGCAGTGGACTGATGGCAGCAATGGCAGAGTGATATACTCACAGCGCACTACAGAACAACACCGAACAGCATGACATTTGTGCAAAGCTTGGTATGTAGGGGGAGAAGAGAGGCTGGAAAACAGGCACAAATGTGGAAAACTGTTGCCATACACTAAGCAAGTTTCTGGTGTTACAGGATAGTCTGCAACATACCCCTAATCAGGGAACTGAGGTTAGAAACAAAAATGGTTTTAGCCATGTACTGATAGCACTCAACACACACACTGCCAGTGAAATATCTGACACAGGACCTGTGTGGTGGACAGACAACACATGATAGGCACACTTCTGGCCACCAAGAGGATATGCTCACAGTTGAGAGCTATGCAGACAGACTGCATTCCTAAGTAAATTTTTATGTACACACATCCTGTAACACCAGTACTATACAAAGCATAACACAACTCTACACACACTCTTTCTGTGGTTCTTGAACCTCCAACAAATATGTAGTTGGCCTGAGTGTGCCGGTTCTCCTGTAAGAGGTATTGCTACCTGCTGTCTGTAACACTGATGCCCACACACAGGAAGGATGTCCATCATGCAGGCAATGTACAGGCAATGTACAGGGACCATGCCCACATGATGTAGGGGTTTAGAGTAGTGTTTGCCATGACAGTGATGATTGGAAGTACTACACATGTGTAATCATATATCTATATATATATATATATATATATATATATATACATACACACACACACACACACACACATATATATATATATAGATATATAGATATATATATATATATATATATATATATATATATATATATACATATATATATATATATATATATATATATATATATATATATATATATATATATATATATACGGCTATCTGGATAATAATATGGACATGGAGTGTAGCCCTATCCCAGCCTCTATAGTCCCACAGTCATAGTGCAAGGGGATGTCAGGTATATATAGCAGGTATATTAGTAGACTATTGCTACTGTCATTGGGATTGTCTTCACAGACATGGTGTGTGTTGGAGATCACACCTGCTTATAACATGTGTGCCATTGGCTACTGACAGACATCCTAAGGACATCATAGTAAAGTACCGCTGCTAGCATGTAATGCCCCTGTGGATGGCAGCAGAGATATTGGCCAATATATGTGGATATTCTAACACACTTTGTGCAGTCCAGAGGTATACACATAACCCCTTAGTGCTAAACATGTGCACCATGCCTGACAATATGGATGTAGAGAGCCATGTGGATGGGTATAACAAATAACGACTGGAATACATTTACCACCATAGGTTATGCATACACACAACCCTGCACCCCTGTCTGGCCTGACAGATAATAACTGCTGGTACAGGGGTGCCATGGCCACATACTACCCACTAGATATTGACATACATCTGTACAGCATCCCACTGCTCTGTCTGACATACATGACTGTTAAGGGAGGCCTGGCAGCAGTACATCTGGCAAGTATCTGCACATGACATCTCAGTGGGTAAGTACACTAAGCTGCTAGGCATGTAACAATGCACTGTGCAGGCTACAGGCAGACTGGCTCAACACTGGCCTACATCTCGTTTTAATTTCTCCAAGTCTTTTAGGTTTCTAATACCATGACGGGAATGGATCCCATTCCTAAGTCAAAGTATGATTAAAGTTCATGAAATTAGTATTGTCTCACTCTTTGATGTTTGCCAAAAGTACTCTTCGCATCACCCGCAATGTACCCTGTAATGACTCCTTCTGTAATTCGTACGGTGTTACATGAATTGGTAACATATCTAAATACAATTGTAAAATCTTTTTTATAAGGCCAGTTGCTCCTACTACTATTGGAACCGTCTTGGTATCTTTCTTCCACATGGCTCCCATTTCTGCCTGCAGATCTAGGTATTTTATGACTTTGTGACTCTCTCTGTATGCAAGACACTGTAGTCACTAGATGTGGAGATTTCAATGATCAATGTTACTTTTGTCTTCTTTTCTTGGACCACTATATCTGGTTTTCTAGCATCTATCTTTTGGTCTTTTGGTATTGCGTGATCCCATGTGATGCAAACTTCATAATTTTCTATGATTATCTGTGGCTCATGTTTCCAGTGTTTTTCAGCCACATTGAAATCTTAATGTTTGCACAATCACTAGTGTAACAATCTAGCCACATTATTATGCCTTTCAGTATAAAGTCCCTCTGCCATTAGAGAGTCACAACCAGCAATAAGATGTGTGACTGTTTCCAATTCAGTTCCAAAAACCTACATATGTCTGTTTCTCCAACATGTTCAATGGACTCAGTAAACCATTGTGTATGTAACCTACTATCTTGGGCTGTCAATATTAATCTTTCATTTCTTGGTGTAAATTCACCTCTCCTTAACCATTCCTGCTTTTGTTCTTGATCAGCATGAGGCTCTTCCAGAAGTTTCTATACTTGTAACTATATTTATGCTTTTTCCACATTTCTTGCCTTCTCTCCTGGTCCTTCACCTTATATTCTTTCTTTTGTTTTTTAGCACATTCATTTACTGCCTGTTTTTTTCCACTTCTGGTTTGATTTCCATTCCTGCTTGACATCAATATGCTTCTGCTAAATTAAGCAGAGATGTCATCTTAGATTTATTCTCCTCATGTTTCACCACATTTGGATCTTGTGAGGTCAGTAGATATGTGTGGAGTCCCACGATTGCAGATCTATATATGTAATCAGTTTCAAGGAGGCCCATCCCTCCTTCATAGGAGGAATGCACATGTACCTGCATATATAGCAGGCTCTACAGGCATGTCACAGCACAGGGTAAGATACACCTGTGTGAAAGTGCATAACCACAACCAATGTGAACACAGCCACAGGCACATATGTTAAGTTACCATAATATTACAGTATATGGACTATCTGTTGGACACTCACAGACTGACCCGACATATCCTAGGCTGCTACACAGTTTGGTCTGATGGCTGTCTGTGGTATGGACATGTGTGTGCATGGCCCTACAAACATGTATGCCAATATGGTACCATACAGTGGAGCAGCATGTAACATCAGATAGGATGGGACCTAGAGCAATGACATATACCACAGTCTGTACACAGGTTAAAGTACATATTAACAATACACACACTGTCGTCATTCACCATATGTACACAGACCTCAGCTATGTACAAACATCCACAGAATGTCCAGGTTATGTCATCAAGTGTAACCACTACTGTACATAACATGTGTAGCAGTCTGATATCTCACTGGCTTGTTATCAGATATGATGACACTAATTATGGTGTACAGCACATATGCACCACTTCATCCATAACATATGTACACAGGTTGACAGAGTTGTGGCTGGAAGCACATACACAGGGCCAATAATGACATGTTGCTGTGATAACCTCATACATTTACTGTTGTAACAGGGTTTGTTGCAACATATGCCCTATGAGGGATAAGAAGCCAGTAACTGTCATGGCTTTCACCATCTACAGACTGCAATCCTCACACTGCCTTTGTAGTTCACAGATGCTCCATTGGTAACACATGAAACCAAAGGCACAACACACTGCCCAGTCTGCAGATGACCCTGCAGATGGGGATTTTTCACAAACATGGAACTAACATGGCAGGTATTGAGACATGCAGGACAGTCATATCCACACACACACTGTTAAACCAACAGTACTCCAAATGCAGTATAGCAGCACTTACAGTCTGTAGTCAGGTCAGGCACATCCCCCTCCTGTGTGTTGCCCCGTTTCCAGAGTGTATGTTGTTAGAGGTAAATCCCCAAGTCATCTGAGATGCTGTTTGCCAAACAACAGATCTAGTTCCTGCTCACAATGAATGAAAAGGACCAACACCAACATGATGTTCCTAGATATTTGAGTGTGTTTCCATGCAATTGGCTATGGGAATGTTACCACAGCTGTTCCACATGCAATCAGCTAGGGAAGGGCTGCAATTCATGCAGAGGCCATCAGCTGATCATGAGCATCACTTAAAATACACATGGTGCTGCCAAGCAAAGCAGGTGTAGGTCTTCACATCCACCAGAGAGGGAGTGGGAGAGGCAGACAGAGGCAAAGACAAGTCATGGAGTGGTGGGAGAGTAAAAACTAAGCATGTTTGTGTCCACACCTACCAGCACAGGGTATCAAACCCCTGATGACTATGTAGTGCTATCATAGTTCTATGCAGTTATTGGATGCACCACATGGGTCACCTGTTGTGGAGCCCGCAGAACATATATGTGATGGTGACTGACATCTGCAACAGGGATACGGTAGCTATACAGTAGGTGACGTACACATGCCTGTCCACATGAACAGGTGCCGGCATCAACACAGCCACATTCTCACAGACACACACACACACACACATTGATACAATTGGCAGGGTCAGGATTACAACTCATCAGTAGTGGGATTGCTACAACACATCACTGTGCAGGTATCACATGCACCACATGGGTCATACAGGGGTTGTATGGGCAAAGGGTATGGGGAGGTGTCTGATATCAGACAGCATGCTTCAGTATGCCCATGGGGGTTGTACAGAGTGTGGATGTGAACATACGCACCATACAACACACACACACAAACACACAGGGTGCCAGTACTGACATGCATGGGTGCATGTCTGCACGGGTGTGTGGTGGTTGACTGTGCCAGATGGCTGTACAAGGCTAGGTGATGGGTATACATTGGCATCAGGCCACATGATGATGGTCTGCATTGTGGCTCAGGGCTGTAGTGTCTGCATTTGCCCACAGAGGCCATCAGCTGATCATGAGCCCATCCAGTCACCTAGGTAACTATTGTGTGTGGCCAATGCTGTTCATCACTTACCGTGTATGTGCTCCTTAGTCCTTGACATGGACGGTGTCTGGGATGTGCACACCTCCCACATGCATGTACAGTGACATGTGGAACTGTACCTGGGGTGTCTGGCCTATGTTGTGAACAGAGATTATCATCAGATGTACCAGTCTTGCCCACCTGTGGTGGGAACTGGTAATGGGCAGCAGGTTTACCCTGCACCTAAATTGATAGCATGCTGACCACATTCCCTGGTGTCAGTGGCATCTGTCAATACAGGGCATGGCATGTCCTTTGTATGTCACATGTGATGGCACCATGGGTGTTTTAGGTGTCCATTGGGGAACATGGGGAAGGTGCACTGTCTGCATGTATGTGCATATTGGACAGATGGACAGGGTGCCATGCCCTCTGTATCCCACAGCTATCACCTCATAGTTACTATCAGTGGCCAATATGCAGTGTACTACCCACATATTGGGTGTTGCCTAGGGATGTCAGTGTGTATGAGACATGGGCTGAGAGTGTGCTCTGGGTAATACTGGGGTTGCTAACTGTGTTTGCCTGGCCTTGATGTCACATGTATGGGTATGGCTTTGCACCCCAGCCTCTCAGCTATTTCATATCTGTTATCCCCATATGGTGGACATTGTGTAGTAAGGCCAACATATAAGAAATTTGCAAAACCCACTACATATTGGCCACAGGGGTCACACACTCACACCCACTTCCACACAGGATATGTATTACAAATACACACACACACCTGTCATGTCTGGGAGTAGAAACACTACCTAATTACTTTATTACACTACAGCACTACACAGTTATAGTACATGCCACTGAGATTACTGGAGTAGTCCTTCCCCAAAAGTATATATCACATTGGATGACATCAGCAGGATTGCCAAAGTAGGACATTCAAATTGTAGTGAGTGTGACTAGCCTAAAATGCATTGCTTCCTACACAGATAGTGAGATACACAAAAAACATCTACAACAGACATGTGTGGATATAGAAGCCTTAACAGAGGTCTATATCACACTACAGCATGGAGCTGTTATAGGACGCACCACGGGGATTACTAGAGAACTCCTTCCCCAAAGGTGTATTTCACAATGAATGACTTCAACAGGATTGCCAAAGTATGCCATTTGAAATGTACTGAGTGTGACTAGCCTACTATGCATTGCTCCATACGCAGACATTGAAACACACACAAAACATCCAGAACTACCATGGTGGGGATGGAACCCTACCACAACTCTACATCACACTACAGCAGTATGCAGCTACAGGACATGCTACAGAGATTACTGGGTGACATTCTTCCCAGATATGTATTTCTAGGTGGGTGACATCAGCAGCCTTGCCAAAGTTGAGTATATGAATTGTAAGGCGTGTGAGTACCATAAAAAGTATTGCTTTCTACACCGTCAGAGACAGACAGACATGTACACAAACACACAGCTGCCAAGTCTGGGGTTAGAACTCCTACCTAACTACTTTATCACACTACAACAGTATGCAGTTACAGGACGTGCTACAGAGACTACTAGGTTATAACTTTCCTAGAGATGTATTTCTAGGTGGGTGACATCAGCAGCCTTGCCAAAGTTGAGTATATGAATTTTAAGGAGTGTGAGTACTCTAAAAAGCATTGCTTTCTACACAGTCAGAGACAGACAGACATGCACACACACACACACACACACACACACACACACACACACACACACACACACACACACACACACACACACACACACACACACACACACACACACACACACACACACACACACACACACACACAAAATTGCCAAGTCTGGGGTTAGAACACCTACCTAACTAGTTTATTACACTACAACGGTACAGTTACAGGACACGCTACAGAAATTACTGGGCTACAAACTTCCCAGTGGTGTATTTCTAGGTGGGTGACATCAGCAGCCTTGCCAAAGTTGAGTATATGAATTGCAAGCCGTGTGAGTACCCTAAAAAGCATTGCTCTCTACACAGTCAGAGACAGACAGACATGCACACAAACATGCACACAGACACACACTCACCAAGTCTGGGGTTAGAAACCCTTCCTAACTAGTTTATCACACTACAGCAGTACACAGTTATGGGACTCGCCACAGAGATTACTGGCCTACAACTCTCCCAAAGGTGTATTTCACATTGGATGACCTCAGCAGGCTTGTCATAGTAGGGCTATGGGGAGGGCAGTGTGTGCATGGGCCATAACCCATTCATCTAGGGGTTGACATGCCACATGCAGGCACACACGAGGTCATATGTCACAGGTATGTGTATACAGCTGCTAGATGACTACTTCCTTGTACAGTCATGTTGCACAGCTGGCACGTGCACCACATAGTCTGTAATGCTAACAGATACTGGTGGCTAGTATCTACAGTGAGTGACATCTGCACCTCATGTGTTTGGGGCCCTTTGGCTGTGTGCTGGGTGGGACAGGCCTTGATGGCTCCCTGTCACAGTTAGCCTCTTCCACACATCTATGTACATCTATCTTTGGCTTATTATAGTGCATTGTCCTGACATATATGTCTGTATTCCTATCCACTGTGTGTACAAGGCATGAGCGGTGCATACTGATGTGTGTCTGCACTACCAACTGCAACTGCCAGATATGCCTGGTCCACTGGTGTTTGCAGTCATGGCCTTCATGTGTTTAAGTGTGTGAGCATGTCCATTATGACTTCTCAGTATGTTGTTGACTGACATTGCCTTCATTTCTGTAGGTGTGTAAGCATGCCCAGTATGACCTTTCAGCATGTTGTTAACTGACATTGCCTTCATTTCTGTGTGTGTGTGATAATGCCCAGTATGGCTGTCTGTATTGAATGTGTGGATTGTGTCCAGGTAGTTTGTGCTGCAGTGCTGACCTTTGTGCTGTACACCGGCCGGTAGCATGCTGTCTCTGCAGGGTATCCATTGACCATTTGGCTTTGACTGTTACTATATTTCTGCATAGTGGGGAGCACACCTGACTGTTTCTACATTTCTACACAGGAGTGGAGGGTACACCTGACTGTTATTACATTACTATGTAAGATGGGGGGCACACTTGACTATTTCTACATTTCTACACAGGGTTGGGGGCACACCTGATTGTTAATACATTACTATGTAGGATGTGGGGGGCACAGGTGACACTTGCACACATTTGGTATGACTGCACTGGTATGTCAGGTACTCCATTTCATTCTGTATTGCTAACTATCATGCTGACTAGAGGCATACCAGTGTACTACAGATCATGGCTTTGGTTGCCCTACATATTATTGTCTGACTTCCTACCCTTCAGAACTAACATCCCACTGCCTGCCCTGCTGTGGTCTGTCTGTGCAGGCCTGGGGGGGGGGGGGATTAACCATAGCCATCATTCTGGGGCCATGGCACAGTATCTGTTTGGGTTTGTCTACACTTGTCCTGCTGGCTGAGACTGTTGTTGGGTATATGAACTGTCCTGACTGGCATGTGTGGGTCATATGGACACACATGTTGCTCAGCACATTTCCTGCAGTGGGTTTTGTCACCCTGTTTAGTATTGGCTACTATGGTGACTCCAGTATGTGTTGCAGATGTCATTGTGCCACTATGGGTGTCTATTGTCTGCTGCCATAAAATTCAGCCACCCAATTCCCTTGAATGCTCACATCCATACCATATGCCTTACAGCAAGAGGTTCTCCGGTTTGATCCTTAGTTGCGGTGCCTTCTGTGCGAAGTCTGCATGTCCTCCCTGTGGTCATGTGGGTTTCCTCCGGGTGCTCCGGCTTCCTCCCACATCCCAAAGACATGCTGTAGGTGGATTGGACACTCCAAATTGGCCCTAGGTGTGAGTGCGTGCATGTGTGTGCCTTCTGTGGAAGGTTGGGCACCTGGCTGGCAACTCAACACCGTAAAACTCCACTGCCAATCATGAGCAGACAGGTGATCCACTGTGGTGACCCCTAACCGGGAAAAAGCTTAAAGAAGAAGAAAAAGAAGAAGCTCACATCCATACCATAGCTACAGGTAACAGCACATTCTACTCCATTTGGCAATTGGTAGGTTGATTGACTTACCTTGAGAGTGTGCCAGACTTGTGGATGGTGCTGGAGGGCTGCCTAAGTCAGATGCACATAGTATACTCCCTATACATGGTTGAGCACAGGTAGTGTCATGTTTGGCATCCCTTGTACTGTATGTATGAGTCAGAGAGAGGTGTCATTCCCTGGGTCCCTACTGTGTCAGTGCATGTGCTATATGTTGCCTCTTTGCCAAAGCCAGAGCATACTGGGCATGCCTCCTTCTGCCTACTGGGGCAGGCTCAGATTGTTCCTCCTCTGGGTCACTCTGTGCCTGTGCAGGCATTGCATTGGTGGGGGGCTGTGTGGCCCTGCCCCATGTTGTTCCTGCTGCAGCTGTTTCCGCAGTATCATATTGTGTAGCATAGCACATACCATAACAATTTGGGTACATGTTGCTGGTGAATACTGCAAGGCTCCACCGGATGTGTCCAGACACCAGAACAGTGACCTGGACCATCTCAAACACATGCTCTATTATATGTCTGGTCTGTGCTTGTGCCTCATTATGGCATTGTTATTCAGGTGTGTGTGCATTTCTGATGGGTGTCATCAGCCATGGCTCCAATGTGTACCCAGCATCTCCCACTAGGTGACTGTAGGGGATGTCTCCATTGGCAAATCTCTGGTACAGCTGCATCAGATACCATATGTGGGAATTATCATAGCTTCCAGGGCAGCCAGCACACACATTCATTATAATACCCTGGGCATCACATACGACCTGACAGTTGATGGAGGGGATGCCCCTACGGTTGATGTAGGCTCTACCCTGCTCACTGGGTAGTGCTTTGATGCATATGTGCATGCAGTCTATACCACCCACTACCCCAGGGTATTCTGCTATTTGGTGGAAGAGATGCATATTTCTGGTCAACACCTCATGGGTTTTGAGGAAATATATGTGCTCACTGGCATGTGCTGACATGGCATCCAGGAACTGGTGGAATACTCTGGATGCTGATGCCTGTGAGATCCCCATGATATCCCCAATTGTGCTTTGGGAGGTACCTGTGGCTAGTATACCTAGGCCTACACATACCTTGGTATCCTCTGGGATGGATTTCTCTTGGTCAGTTTGGTGTGCCAGGTGTGGCCGGCACAGCTGAACAATTTGCTGTAGGAGGTCTCTGTCCACCCTAGAGTGCTCCACTATCTCCAGCTTATGTAGCCCCTGGTAGGTTACCATGGGTCTGTACAATCTTCTCCGTCTCCTCACTGTGGGTTGTTTGGCAGCATTCACATCCTCACCATCCTCAGCCTCTTGCACATGTTGTTCTATGTTGCCTGCTGCAGCCCTTCTCATTTTGTAGGTTTGTTTGTTAACATTTCCCTGCTTGTATACACTGGTGGTGTAGAGTGTGGGAAAAAACAGATTGCAAGGTGTTTGCATAGTTTATAGTAGTGTTCTGGGCTGCGCTGGGCTGCTGCCTGTGTATCTGGCTGATTCTGATACATTTCACCTGCCAGTTATGATAGTTCTCCTTGATTACCTTCCTACTGCTGTTTTCCCTTCCTGTTGCCTTCCTGTTTAATCCCATGTGCGCACTATGCAGAGTGCTCAAATGTGCACACTGCTGCTATTTCTTGGTTTAACCTCTTTTTTCTTCCTGTAAAACCCAGTGCGCAGCACACACATCCGCTTAGACTTTTTAAAGACTGCTAGGCAGGTTTAGACACAGCCCCTAGCTTAGCTGTGCTAAGCTAAGAGCAAACCTGAGCCACTGGGCTCCAATCCACTTACAGTATGCCTGACACCCCCACATGATGTCACCTACCTCCTAGGCTTGCACACAGCTATTCATACTCTTACACTGTTGGGACATGACTCACATGCTGGGGAAAACTGGGATTCACTAATAATCCTCATTTGCATAGGATTGCCTGTTAATGCATAGCTACATGAGCCTCCCCCCTTAGCAACCACTACTCACTGGCCAGGTTGTCTTCTGCCTGCCATTGACTTGCATGGCAGAATACTGATTTTAGTTAGAATGCTTATTTTAGGTTTACTTTTTATCCCCCCCCCCTCCGATCCCATTTGTGTGCCGCTGCCCTATGCTTAAACAGCCGAGATAGGCTAAAAAAAAAAATAAAAGTTGATTTTTTTACTTTTTGTCTTGTTTGCAATGCCAATGGTCTTATACTTGGCCATTGGCATGCTTCCTCAATGATATGCAGCCTTTATTTGGAGCTGTCATATATCTGTTTTGGATTTTGCAGAAATGTAGTTGGTTACTGAGTACATTTCTGCAGATAGCACCAGTCTTACACATTCTGTTGCAAACTTCCTGGATTGCAAAATCCCCTCATTTGCATTTATTTCACCTGCAAATGGGGTAATTTGCATACCAGGGCTTAGTCCGTGCAAGATTAGTGTAGGAGCGTTTGTGCATGCCCCTGCAGGCTGTTCCTGGATCACACGGCAGACATATTGCTTGCTTGAGCTCCTGCACTGATCTTGCACTCTGTGCAAGCTTTTGAGAATCCAGGGGATAATCCTTCAAAACTTACACTCACACATAGTAACACAAAACACTCATCTACATTCGCGGAGGTCCTCAAAACAAATCTGCCCAAACAGAGTCCTCTGAAGCTGAAAAACAAACAAACAACACCACCCAACACAACAGAGACTTCTGAAGCTGAAACACAAACAACCAGCACCACCCAACATAACCCAAGTGACACATAACTCACAAAACCAGTGTGCCACTCAACCTCAGCCCTAAGGCAAAACAACGTACCCAGCACACTGGTCATAGGTGACTCTATAGTCAGGCACACTGATGTCCCACTCATCAGGCTAAACAAGGAGAATATTACAGTTACTTGCCTGTCGGGTGCCAGGATCTGCCACATAATGCACGCACTCAGGTCACTCCACAACAAGTACAAATATGACTCTCTCATTGTTCAATGTGGAATGAACGACCTGAGACATACCTCCCTGGACTACATGAAAAGAGACATGGCGGAGCTCTCAGATCTTGCAGCCCAGGCAGGTATGACCCTAGCCCTGAGTAGCATCCTGCCATCACCCAGAATGACACCTAAGTACAAGGACAAAATGATTGGCTTCAACAATTGACTAAACTTCCGGTGTCATTCAAAGGGGATCCAGTATCTGTCAGCCTGGGATGACATGATCGACAGGCCACGATGCTTTGCCAGAGATAGCCTGCACCTATCGCCCTTGGGTTTCTGAATACTGTCCAAGGCTCTTGCCACCCCTATAGTGCCTTTTTTAGTCAAGGTTCAAATGACAAAATTACCATCGTAACTGGCACAGACAAACAAAATCTGAGGGCAATGCTACTCAATACTAGAAGCCTAAACCTCAAAATGCACTCACTTGAGTCACTCCTTAAAATGGAGAACATCGACATTTGTGCAGTGACAGAGACTTGGTTCAAGGCTCCAGGGAGCACCCCAACAATACCAGGCTACAATTCATGCTACACTTTTTGCCATATAACCTGGACAGAAACATCAGAGGTGGAGGTGTGTCCATATTCACCAAGGATATCCACACCTCCAGTCTAATTGCCCAACATAATGCATCCAAAATTCTCCAGGTGCAACTAGCACTGGGCAAGAGTGCAATACAAATTGTAGCTTGCTACAGATCCCCCACTATGCCCCAAGACTCCCACTCCACTTTTCATAACATACTGGAAAATATCAAGGTACAACCCAACACCCTCATACTGGGAGACTTCAACTACCCCACCATTAACTGGGAAAACTACTCATGTACCAACACAATGGCACAGCATTTTTTGGAATTCATAAATTTCAGCGCCTTGGACCAACTGATCCAGAACCCCACCAGGGGCAGCAATAACCTAGACTTGGTCATTACCAACATGGGCGATTGGTGTTCCACACCTGAGGTCAGCCCCTCATTGGTGAGATACGATCATAAGCTAATCACCCTAGACATCCACATGCTGCCCCCACCCCTTATCAAGGAAACCACTGTAAAAAACTTCACAAAAGCCAACTTCATGCTTCTTAAGACAGAAGTGGCTAACTTCACCACAAACATGTAGACGGACATTACCTGTACAACTGCTGAATCCTACATCAATGCACTGTATGAACACATACACGAGTGCATGGACCATGCCATCCCAAATAGAACCAAGGCACTATCCTCCAAAAAAAAAAGAAGCCAATCTGGTGGTCCTCTGCCATTAACAAGCTCTACAACAAAAGGAAGAAACTGTTGCAAAACAGACTAAAATTCCAAGACTGGAAAAACTCCCTTGTCAGCCTCAGTAAGAAGCTGAGATCCCTCATAAAATCCTCCAAAGCTAGCTATGAAAACAAAATTGCCACAGGCTCTAAAGACAGTCACAAGGCATTCTATAGCTATGACAAGAATCTCAATGGCAACACTCAGATCTGCTCTGAGCTACAGCACAATGGCACTAAACATACAGAAATAGCTGATATTGCCAACATCCTGTCAGATAGGTTCAGTGCAAATTCTCTCCTCTCACCTCCCCCCGAAAGGGCCCATCTCTATAGCAGATGAATGCCAAGTCCCTGTAATCATGGCCACACAGGTGAAAAATGCACTCACCAAAGCCAAAAATACAGCATCCATGGGACCTGACAATGTCCCAGGCTGTGTTCCGCATGAAATATAAAATGAACTGGCACCTCACCTAAGTACCATGTTCAGTCATAGCCTCATTAGAGGATTTGTGCCTACTGAATAGTGCACAGCTATGGTGACCCCACTCCACAAATGGGGATCCACCATGGACCCAGGAAACTACCGACCCATCAGCCTGATTAGTCTGATCTGCAAAGCCATGGAAAGTATCATCATGGAACTTATAAGGAAGAAATAGGCAACCTGCAAACTCTGGGCTCCATCCAGTTTGGGTTTGTGAAAGATAGATCATGTCTCCTAAACCTGATTGACTTCTTTGAAGCAGTCACCAAAGCCGTGGGCGAGGGGCAGGCAGTTCACATAGCCTACCTAGATCTCGCCACGGCCTTCAACACCAACCCCACTCTGGTATTATTGATAAATTCACAAAACAGGGCATAAACCTCTATGTCACAAGTGGATGGCCAACCAGCTCACCGACAGAACCCACACCATGAAAGTAGCTAATTCTAAATCTGTCTCCAGACCTGTGACAAGTGGTGTATTGCAGAGTTCAGTCCTGGGTCCTCTCCTGTTCAGCATCTACATCTCAGAAGTCCAAGCCAACACGGAGGGCTTATGGCTGACAAAGTTTGCAGACGACTGCAAACTGGGGATCATTACTGAATCCCCTAAGGATGTGAACATTCTACAAAAGGGCCTCGATGAGACAGATGCCTGGTGTCAAATCCACGACCTAAAGCTCAACTCCATAAAATGCATAGTTATCCCCTTTGGGAAAAACCCTGTGCCATCGAACTACCACGGTAGTCCACTCAACACCAAAAGTGTGATATGAGACTTAGGGGCACAGGTAGACAGCAGTTTCTCCTTTGACAACCACATAGCCACAGTGGTCAGGAAGTCCTGCTATGTGGCAAACCTCATCACAAAAGGTTTCTCATCCAGAAAAAAAGAGGCCATTGTCCCCCTCTACTCAGCTGTCATTAGACCTATTATAGAGTGCAATGCCTCATTTGGAATGTACCTCACAAGACATTTGCAGCAACTAGAAAGACTGTAGAAATACCTCACAAAGAGGATCAGTGGCCTTACACAGATGCCCTATGCAGAATGCTTTAAGAAGCTCCAGCTGTACTCCATTGAATATCGCCTACTCAGAGGCAACCTCTGCCTAACATACAAAGCCATGTCAATCCCAGAGCTGTTGGACATGCTACACTTAGAAAAATCCCAATCCCTGAGGGCCACATGCTCCAGAGACCTTAACCTAGTTGCCACAATAAACATAACTTTCTGGAGGGATAGGTTCCTGTCCCAGAGACTTCCCATACTCTGGAACAAGCTGCCTATTCATGTCAAACAGAGCACCTCATTGGCCCTGTTTAAGAAAAATCTGGACAACTGGATGGGGAATAGGAAATTTACCCCGGGTATCACTTCTGTGGCTCTGCTCGACAGGGTCACAGGTAAATAAATTTCTGGGTGGCTAAAGCCAGGGAATCTTTATAGCTAGGCTTATATAGGCCCTGGGGTCAATAGCTTAGTACCTATGAACCTATGTTTGGTGATCTGTGCTGGACTTTGATATGTCAAGTTAAGCAATGAACTACTTTCAAAAAATGTCTATGGTAGGAGAAGGTAGTGTTTGACTGGTTATGTAGATAAATAGCTTTGATCTTTCTTACTGCTTTTTTAGCTTGTTTGCATGGGCACATATAGATATCATGGTCCTGGGCGGATTGTAACTGCTCCTAGGTTCTCCAGACATTATCTCTTTCTGTGAGAAGATGCTGGAGTTTTGCTGTAAACCATGAAATGTATATACTGTTTTTTTTTTACAATTTAAATGTCTGAGGAAAGAACTGGTGTATACTGTACAGGGCTTCATTATATAAAGTGCTTGCTTCATTTACAGTAGTGATGGTCTGTAGCACCACCCAGTATATATTTTTAATGGTATTCACAGCATCTTATGTGTTTGTTGTGATGCTGCAGTGAAAGGGATGCAAAATGAAGTAAGGGGATTAGGGTTTTTAAGGTGTAAGAGAAAATTAAGAGGCTACTGTCACTTATGTAAGCCAGCTGCATTACACTGGAGTTTATGTGCAAAGCCTAGCTAGATATGTGGATGTCCAGGAGGATATTGTTAGAAGGGCTCTGTAATTAACTGTTAGAGGTGCCAGGTTGACAGAAAGCTATTGACATCACACTTTTTTTTGTCTAAAATAATTGATGTTAAGGCCCCCTAGGTTAAGAGTTGGTTGCAAATGCAGAGGGATTGTGTAAGATTTCTGACATCTGTCAGGGATCTTACTGAGCATGATCCATTAGTATCTTACTGATCTTTCAAATCACCCGGATCGGAACCATTCCCAGAATCCATCATCACAACAAATTTTTGACTTAGAACTAGAAGCAGTTTCCGAGGACATTAATAATTTTAAGAAATGTAATGTTCTATACAGTGCCTTTTAAGACTCAAGAACCTAACTAGATAGCAACAGGGTAGGCTCTAGTACATAGCAGTTCTTGTATTAGCCTCTATCATTAAGCAAATATAGGTAGTATGACTATAATAGGTTTCGGGTCGGACCTGACTAATGGAGGTAGTACAGGTTTTTAAATTTTACTTTTGTGTGAAGCTATTACATCCAGTCCTGGAGACAAATTTCTTTAAATTTCTTAAAATTCTTTATTATTTAAAAAATTCTTTATTGTTTAAAATTCTTTAAAATTTTATTATTCAAAATTCACTAAAAATCCATTTAAACTATATAAAAATAGTCACATTTTTATAAATTGTTTACACACTTTTCTAAACTTTTTAATATCGTATTGGTTTAGGAACTTGGGAGTCATCAGTTGCTTTAGGAGAGTGAAATATACACAAAAACACATATGTGCCTGTGTGTACAAATATATATATATGTGTTTGTGTGTGTGTGTGTGTGTGTGTGTGTGTGTGTGTGTGTGTGTGTGTGTGTGTGTGTGTGTGTGTGTGTGTGTGTGTGCATGTGTGTGTGTGTGTATTTTTTTTTTTCCTTCTATTGGCTTTATTGTTTCATTGGTCTTTACTTGATTTTGGAATCTATTCTAGCATTCAGCTTATGATTTGAAATTTAGTTGTATGCATTGTGAAAATATGTCGAAGTTGGAAAGGAGGGTAATGTTGTTGTCACCTGACTCACTAACTCTGTAATGTTTTTGCATTTATATCACGTTATCGAAAGATGAAAATAGCGAACGGTATTTCATCGGCCCCAAAACATCAAAACATGGAAATATCGAACATTCAGAAAAGAGAATTTTTTCCCATGGAAAAAATGTGCTGCTCCGAAACCCATATACACAACACAAGCACATCAAATAAACAGCAACCACACACACACTTAAATTCCTACATCTAATGCTACACTAAACTAAACATACACTACTATCTACCCACTTACCTAAACCAAACCCTAACCCTAAGGTCCGTCACTATCGCAGACTCACCTAACCCGCGCCCTAACCCTAACTCACTTAAACCGCCCCTAACCCTAAAGTCTGTCACTATCACACATACGCCTAACCCGTGCCCTAACCCTAACTCACTTAACCTGCCCCTAACCCTAACGTACAAACAATCGCACACTTACCTGAACCCAACCTGTAACTTTCCACCAGAGCGCTAAGAATAGCGAAGCCACAGAAACGGCCAGCCAAATTCTTTCCCGAGGAAAGAATTTGCTGTTATGCAGCTTTGCTATTCTTAGCGTTCGCTGAATAATGTTCGATATCAGAACATTCGAAGTTTTAATACTTCGATGTTCTGATATAGACCCATGTTTTTTGGTACTAATTAACTAATTAAGTAACAGGGTGGGAAGAGATTATTTATGTAGAACCTGACTTATGTACTGTTATCTGAAGAAGTCTAGTTATTAACCTCATTTATTTGTCAGTGTTACTGCGTGTCTGCTATTTTTATTATTTTTATTGTTTTTAATTAAAGATCTGTGATGCCTAATTGTTCTTGGCTCTGTTTTATTTCATGTTCACAAGTTGGTCATGCCATTTTGGTTCTGCATCACCTATGGCAGATCGAGTTTAGTCAGGTGGACCCATGTACAGTGAATTACAGTACTCCAAATGGGAACAGACCAAGTAATTCACAACCACAAGGTGATCCTCAGCTCAGAAGGAATAAATTGTTATACTATATATCTTACACAGTATCACATCTGCTAACACTCTAAACCAGATGATAGATAGTCATAAATGTATTGCTTCTCAGACTAGAATATGGGCTCTCCATTACAACCCTCTTCTCTTCACATAGTACCACACAAGTACAATCTGCAAAAAAACAAATGCTTAGATTAATTCACCTTTGCAGTAAAGACGAACACCATTGCAGTGCACTAAGGAAAAGTAAGTGACTTCATGTGGTTACTTGGGATACTTTAACTCTTAACACACTTACCTTCAAACTTCTACATCAAATATTCTGTCCTCTACTTCTTAACAAGCTATCAAAAACACATCCTCACCTTCCAAAACTCTACCCTTGAATAACTGAGAAAGCTTCCCTTTACTCTTGTCACTTATGAGAGAACTTTTTTCAAATTAGACCCTGCCACCTGGAACTCATTACCTGAAGACATCAAGTAAACAAACTGATAATCTTACATCATTCAAGAAGATTTTTCATTTCATTTTAGTGAAAAAAAAACAAATGTAAGTGTTTCAGAAGCATATGTTAAGCCTACTTCTAACTTCACCTAGGATTACTAGCACAAACTGTAATGTGGCAGAGAGGGAGGGACAGAGTGGAGGGGTAGAATTCGAGAGGAAAAGGGAGACATAAGGGGAGGGGGCAAGAAAAAGAGCACACTTTTCCATGGTCAAGACAGATTCTGTCCTTCTCTTGAATCAAAAAACATGTTTATCTATTATTTCTCAAACTCCTTATACATGCCATTGCAAAACCTGTGGTTCATTTTGTTATGTTCTGCATACATGTGCTATAAGAACATGAATAACCTAGCTGTTGTTTTACTCGGCATCGTGTTATTTGTATATACTAATGTTACAGTGAACTGCATATCTTTGTATGAGACTGCACTGTGTACATTTGAAGAATATGCCCTGTATCTTTGTATGGTGAAGTGGTCTGTATATATGAAGCATGTGTTTTGTACTGGTGCTTTGTAATTACCTATTTGGTCTAGGTCATGGTTGTAAAGCATTCTCAGACCTGTCCACTTACCAAGTTAACAATTGTCAAATGAATAAAATAAATATATTTTAGGGCAATGCTCCTTAGGTGGAAGCAAAAGGACTTGATGAGAGCTGACATCTGTCCATAAGTGTCATCCTGTTGTGAAGAATAATCCCTAAATTATACATCTTTGGCTTGTATTATGTTCTGTTATCACTGGAGATGATATTGGGGCACAAAGCTGGATCACAGCAATCTCAAAGAGTGGCAAGAAGGAGCAGGGTAATTGTTTTAGTGGTGCTGATCTTTAACTTCTCACAAATCATAAATCAAACAGTTTTGGATGCATTTTTAATCATTTGTAAGATGGTTTACAGCTGACACCATATCACAAGGGTGGAAGTAATGGAGCTGTATGCCATCAATGTAGCAGTGATACTGCAGACCTTTACTCTGAATGATGTCTCCAGGAGGGATATACAAACAGGGGACTGCAAGGGACTTAACATGAAATATCATTGAACACTACAAGTGAAACAGTATGAAGAAGAAGAAGAAGAAAAAAGATACATGAAACTACCTTCTGTGAACAACTGGGCAAACATCATGTCAACTTATCAAGAACTACACCTTCGAGATCACAATAAAACTGGAAATAATGCATGAAGATCCCATGAGCTTCTATGTTGAATGGTAAATAGATATCAAGCGATCCAGAACTGGAGGTAAAGTATCATCCCTGATCACTAAGAGTTCAATGACTCTACGTAAATACTTCTACATAAAAAGTCACCCTCTTCTTCATGTTTCCTTCACCATGCAAATAAAACTCTCAATGGGAGTATAAAATATAGGCGGACAGCATCCTGGTCAGGCAAACATGACATTCAGTATCCTATTTTCTACCTACACTTTAAATAGACAAGATCTCAAGCATTTAACCTTGTTGGTCTCTAAATATTCTGTAAACAGATTCTCTTAATGTTGTTCCTGCGTAATTATGTATGTATAACTGATTTGCATTTCTGTGACTAAACAAAGTTTGATTGTAAGTCTGTATTGATATATTACATATACAAGAATCTATAAAGTTAATTGATATAGTTTTTGTTTCTGTACTTGTTTAGCAGGGTAGATTACTTATCAGGATGGACCTTTCTCATCAAGCTCAACAGGATAGTCCTGTTTAGTTAAATGATTTTCTCAAAGTCAAGCAGTAGACAAATAGAGGTTAACATAATCAAACTCCGGAATGAATAAAGAAGCTCAGATGCTTAGGTTTAATTTAATTTTTGTTAATATAAAAAAACATGTATATGTATTTTGATGAATGCAGTATGGATTACAAATGAATTTAGGAGGCAATAACTTAACAAGATGTTATTGTGGCCCATCGATACAGTGCTTTTGGGTAGGAAAGTGCATTGATGACCTGTTGCCTAGTAATGATTGGGAGGGTTATGGTATGTGATATTTCCTTTGGATTTTCAGGGTGGGGGATTGGGGGATAAATTTGAGCTGAACCTGTCAACTAAAAGGTTGGCAATGGCTTCCAGTTCTGTGTGGGTGATGCTGCTGGCAATAAGTTCTGCTAATCGTTGCATATTTCTCCTGAAATTATGGGCATAGATGTAGAAAGCTCTGTGATTGTCCTTTTTCTGAGAAACTACTTTTTCTTCAAATTTAGCCTTTGAAGTATTAATTAACCCTCTTTGCTGCCTGTTTAGATTGGTCAGGGGGCTTTTAGTATGTTGGGCTTTGTTCTTCCTACTCTTGGCCAAGATTTTTTGTCTTTTGTTGTATAACCAATTGATACTGCAATTCCACCTGGGTAGTATGTCTTTTGAGTTTGTCTTATCCTTAATATGAGTGGGCACAGCTCACTCTATACAGCTATCAATATGGCTGTACAGATATTTTGTAAATAGCTCAACATTTGCTATGGATTTTACTGGGTTGGGGGTGCTTAAATTTAGTCAGGGTGTGGCTTAGTATAGAGAATTCAGCCTTGGAATAGTTTCTAAATGATTTTGGTTTCACTGGATTCACAGATGTAATTTTTTTATTTCAAGCAATACTGCTTTATGGTCAGATTTGATGAGCAAAGACATTATATTGAGTAAGGAACATCAGCCCTCCATGTCTGTAAGTACAAGGTCAAGGATGTCTGTACCCCTGGTAGGAGAATGGACCAACTGTTCCAAGATGTCGGTATTAGCAAACTTTAGGAATCATTGGGCTTGTGTATTAGAAGTGGGGTAGGATTTCTATCTATAGAGGGGTATTTGAGATCCCCCATAAACTTCATATTGGGTTGAATGCTAAAGGACTCTAGTACATTGAGACAGGTACTATGCGTTTCCTGGAACATGAAGTGGGACCTATAGGTTGCAAAGATATGGTAAAGATGCTTGTTAGAAATGTTGGACTCAAACTATTGTTTGGTAACACAAATGAAGTAAAAGCCTTTAAAAGACCTATTACTTTTATGCCTAATGGACATCCAGAATTGAAAGCCTTTGAGAAGTTATGTATTAGAGACTTTTATCAGTACTTTAACCAACAAAAACAAGGTAACACATTCTTTACTAATTTGACAAAAGATGACATGCTTGTATTAGATAATTTGAAGAATGATGCTGAGTTTTGGACCGATAGTGGTAATGGATAGAAGTTTTTAATTTGAGTCCATGAAAAACACATTACAGGACAAGAATACTTACAATGTGATAACTGTTGTTGATGCACAAGTGTTACACAGACGTACAGTTGATATGTTAGAAGACTGCCTTCTAAGCAGATGTATTGCTATGGATTTATATAATTTTTTAAAAATAGATTTTCTTCTGATACCATGCATTCATGGTTTACCAAAAATATATAAACATGTGAACAAACCACCTTTTAGGCCAATAGTGGCAGGACGACAATGGTCCACTGAACCCATGTCAGTATTCATTGAACAACACATTAGACCTGTTTTAAATAACAACAAATATATATTGAAAGACACAAGACATTTTTCGAGTGACTTTTTTCAGTTTAGTAAAAACTGTAATTTGTCAAGTTGCCTGTCAGTTACCGTGGACATTAAGTCACTGTTTACTACTATCCCAATGAGTATGGTTTGTCTGCCTTTAAAAGGTATTTAGTTAAATATGCTGAATATGAAAGGAAGAAAGTGAACCTTATATGCCTCTTAATGGAAACTATTTTGGAAAGTAATGTTTTTATGTTTGATGAATGCTGCTATTTACAAAAAGATGGCATGGCTATGGGCACTTCTTATGCCAATAGCTATGCCAGTGCAGTTATGGAAGATTGGGAAGAGAAAGAAATACGAAATAATGAAAGTTACAAGAAAAATATTTTGCTTTATAGGAGATTTGTTGGGGTAACAATGAAGAATTATTGACCCTTTATGGACATTTGAATAATTGTACTAACTTTCTTAAGTTTACTATAGAGATATCTACAAAGGTGATTTACTTTTTAGATGTAAAAGTTAATAAAGATATGGACAGGACATCAACAAAAATGTATAGGAAAGCATGCCTAAAAATTCATACTTGCACAGAAATAGTATGCATTGAAGGCATATGTTTAAGAATATTATAAAGGGGCAAGGAATGAGGTTATCTAGACTAATAGTGTCAGATGAGAGCTTTAACAGGGAACTTGATTATTTTTGTAAGGATTTAATGGTTACCGAATTTAGTAAAAGGGAGATAGATGAAAATTTGAAGAATATATCTAAGATAAGAGGTGGTGAAGGCAAATCATATTTTTCAGAACCGGTTAGTTCAGTGCAACAAGAATCAGAAAGAGATTATGGTACTAGTCTCCTTTTAAATTTTACTAGTGATCCAAGAAATGCCATGGAAATTATAAAGAAACATTGGCAGATGCTATTAACTAATGAAACAATTGGAGAAATAGTAGGTGCATATCCTAAAGTTAAATATAAAAAAAAAAAAATTAAATCACTTAAAAGGAAGTTATGTTATCTGAAAAATACTTTGGAAATAGTGACGGTTGAGCATAATGAGCATGTATATAGTACAAGTCCCTGTGGACACTGAAAGTATTGCAGTTTTATACAAACAGGAGGAGTGTTTGTACATCCGGACACAGGGAGGTGATATTTCTCTGCGGTGGTGGTGCTGCGGTAGCGTTTTCACCTCACAGAAAGACGTTGTGCCGTTTGATTCTTAGCTAGAGCGTCTTCTGTGTGGAGACATGCGTGAATGGGCGTACCTTCGTTGAAGGTTGTGCGTCAGTGCTCGAAAACTCGGCACATAAAAAATCTACTGTCAATCATTAGCGGACCGGAGTTCCGCTGTGGCGACCCCTAACCAGGAAACTCCAAAAGACACAAACAAGTAGCAGATTGTGGCAGCAGTCATATAATGTATGTAGCATGCTGCCAAATATGCAATAAATTTTATGTAGGAAAAACAGACAGAGATCTGCACAATAGAATATGTGAACATGTATTTAATATTAGGACTGAAACATCAAATAATGCCTTAGCTAAGCATGTTAGAGACACTAATGAATCACACTGCTTTACGTTCATGGTAGTAGATAAAACAAAAATCACCATGAGGCAAGGGGACATACATAATAAAATGAAGATTAATGAATCAGGATAGGTTATTTAAGCAATAACCCATGCCTGGGTGTGGGTATTGCTAGATTTACCCACGGTTGGTGTGGTTTGGTCATGAGGGCGAAGCCCGAGTAACCAAAAAAAGACAACCGTGGGTAAATCCAGCATTACCCACACCCAAGCGTGGGTTATTGCTATTATATAATGACAATATTTAAGAAAAAATACTTACTTTTCTTAAATAATGGCATTGTATAATGCCTCTGTGCTGCCCTTCCGCAGCTGTCCGGTATCCTGTGGCAGTTCTGATGTACTGTGCAAGTATATGCTTACGCAGTACATCAGAGCTGTGTGAGGCAACAGAGAAAGGAAGATCTCCGTTGCTTTTTTAAACTTGTCTCGCTATGTTAAACTAGCTTAACATAGTGAGACAGCTTTAAAAAAAGCAATGGAGAAAGGAAGATCTCCATTGATTTTTTTAAAGATATCGTGCTATGTTAAACTTGTTTAACATAGCGAGATTACAGCAACGGAGGTCTTCTGTTCTCCATTGTTGTCTAACAAAAAAAAAGTAAAGACTTATACTAAGGGCAAAATTCTGGGTGACCAGACTTTTTCCATTAGTATAAGTCGGATTTACAATGGGCACGCTGACCAATCAGTGTGCACACTTTGGAATATTAATGGGGGGGGCATTTTATAATAAATTATAAGCAATTGAAGGCAGTGGTCTCAATGATAGGTTTCCTATCAAAGCTCATCTGAAAGCAAGAAGGTATCAGTAAGGCTCTAATTTTTTATGAACTAAATGTGAACAATGCCTTTTGCTATGCATTTACTATTAACTGAATCAAAACAATGTTTTGATAATGTGTTTTGTGACAGGTTATTTTTTGACACCAAGTTTGAATTAATTGATTTGTGTTTTTAATGAGCGAAGTAGTGTTTTAGAACTGTTAAATTGGTCTGATGAAGCAACAAGAGAGTTGTGAAAGTGCTTACCTTTTTATTTTTATATGAAGTAAAGATACTTGTTTTAATCACATTTACTGTATTTTTTACAGCTGAATGAACAGTACATGTTTAGCCATGCATTGACTACATTTGCTGTTGGAGTTTTTAGTAATCACTGAATTTTTTTCATGTATAATCTGGTGAGATGAGTCATGAGAATCCTGGCAATTTCTCTTACTGAAGTCTAAGACTGACAAGAGAAGATCAGGAAAATTTCCAGATAGAAATCCAATTCCATTTGGGCCAGCAATGCCTTTAGCAAGGAGGTATTCATAGGACATCCTAGAAAAAAACACGATGAGATGGGGTCAGATTTCAATTTTGCTTATTGATCACAAAGCCTAGATCTACTAGGAGGTTTCCTACCCATGTAAGGGACTCCTGACATCAATAAAAGGACTCAAAGGTAAGCAAGTCACTTAAATAAGGAATAGCCTGCAGTCTGCAATAGGCCACCAGAAGAGCTAGGCAGTTTGTAAATGTCCTTGGAGCAGTGGATAATCCAAAGGCAACACACAGAACTCATAATGTAATCCAGACAAAGAGAATACTGGGAACTTTCTGAACTCTGTGACAGTGGGAATATGGTGATAAACAAATTTCAAGTTCATTCTTATAAAAAAAGCTCAAATGAGAAATAAGACCTAGCAGATACTGCAAACATTTTGAATTTTGAAACTTTGACAAACTTGTTAAAGACAGAAAGATACAGTAAAGATCTCCAAGAAAGTTCTTTCTTTGGTATCAGAAAAACAATGTGGGACAAACTCTTCTGCCTAACAGAGCTAGAGGTACTGGCTGTACCCCCCCCCCCCCCGTACACATTTGCTTGATGACAGCAGGAAACAATGATGTCACTTGGGGGTGGTTCTCCCAGTGGCATTTCCAGCCCTCATGTGCCACGTTTAGAACTATTTGTCAGTGGCAGTCTTTTGACAATAAGGAAAATGAAGAGGCAGGCTATGGGAAAGATTTAAGGTAGTGGTAGGGGGGCAGAACTGCTGCTATAGTCAGTTCATATACTGGGTGGATTGTCCCTTTTCTGGAAGGTTTCTTCTTTTTTTTTTACTTGACCCTTCCTGTCACTTTTTCTTAAAACTGGTTGCCAGAAGATTGTTGAGATTATTTATTCTGTTTTTTGAAAAAAAAAATAAACTATTTTTGATGGCTTAGATTAGGAGAACTGAAAAAATCTTGTATACCCTGCAATAAGTTTATTTCTTTCATCAAACTGTTTGAAAAGTTAGATAGCAGAATTCCCAAAAAAGTACCTCCTTGTCAAAAGAGTGCATGATTTCACATTTTACATCTTCAGGAAATCTTTGGCTGTGAGCTCAAGCAAAACACCTAATGACAATAGTAGTAGAAGCAGTATATTCATAAACACATTTTAAGGCATGTTTAGTAAGCTGAGAAACAATACAAATAGCAGAATTCAAATAACTCCTGCTATCAGCCTGTGGTGAAGAGGCAGAACAGTCCCTAGCATTGTCAAAACAAGTCAACATGTATTTCAACATATGAACCTGATAATTTAGAATTCTGAAGGATAATGTTGTAAAGGAATATATTTTCTTATCAAATCCTGTCAAAAGCTTTCCCATCTTAATCAGAAGGGGAAAGATTAGCATTTACCAGATGCCTGTTAGCAGCTGGACAAGAAGTAGAAATAACTTCAGGATCAGGTCTGGGAAGAGAAAATAAATACTTGTAAGACAGAGGGACTTTGTAATGTCTGTCAGCTTCTTTTAGGCAGCGGATGTTAAGTGTCTGACATAATACAGGTTATTCCAAATACATCACCCAGGGCTGACAATACAAAAATAATTGGTAGAAGCTGGTACATCTAAGTAAACCATGTCACAATAGTTCCTTAAGGAGGCAAGAGTATCAACTTGCTCCCATTAAACACATTGCTTATTCTGAAAGTGGTTTCAGAGAAAGAAGATTCTCCTTTGGGTGATTCTCAGGAAACACATTCCTCAGCTTCAGAGTCAGGGATGTTGCCATTATTAATAGAAGATGCCCTGCTCTCTTCTCTATCCTCTTCATCTAATAGCGAACTCTCCTCTTCATCTAATAGAGAACTCTCCTCTTCATCTAAAAGCGAACTCTCCTCTTCATCAATTAGAGAACTCTCCTCTTCATCTAATAGCAAACTCTCCTCTTCATCTAATAGAGAACTCTCCTCTTCATCTA
This sequence comes from Protopterus annectens, assembly GCF_019279795.1. Classification (NCBI taxonomy): domain Eukaryota; kingdom Metazoa; phylum Chordata; order Ceratodontiformes; family Protopteridae; genus Protopterus; species Protopterus annectens. The sequence continues at coordinate 1,780,007,430 of NC_056725.1, read as the reverse complement.
ATAGCGAACTCTCCTCTTCATCAATTAGAGAACTCTCCTCTTCATCTAATAGCGAACTCTCCTCTTCATCTAATAGAGAACTCTCCTCTTCATCTAATAGCGAACTCTCCTCTTCATCAATTAGAGAACTCTCCTCTTCATCTAATAGCGAACTCTCCTCTTCATCTAATAGAGAACTCTCCTCTTCATCTAATAGCGAACTCTCCTCTTCATAAATTAGAGAACTCTCCTCTTCATCTAATAGCGAACTCTCCTCTTCATCTAATAGAGTACTCTTCTCTTCATCTAAAAGCGAACTCTCCTCTTCATCTAATAGAGAACTCTCCTCTTCATCTAATAGCGAACTCTCCTCTTCATCTAATAGAGAACTCTCCTCTACATCTAATAGAGACTCACTGCATTAGAAGGAGCTGGATTATTTTTACCACCAATAATGTGATTTGGAAAGATTTTAAAGGCTATACTAACTCTCGAGCCAAAGAAATAAATTGTTCATGGTAAAAAGGAACAGTGTAATATGAAGAGATACAATGTCATTTTTGTTTCTTCTTTCTGGCAATATTCCTCAAATGGGACCAACTCCAGGATGGCACTTTATCCCGTGGAACAGGTCACTTCACTCAGATACTCAGGGATGCATTCCCTAGTCTCAAGAACAAAGAATGTGGCTCTCTCATGATCAGTAAGGACATCTAAACAGCCACAGAGGTCATGGCTAACCTCTAGTCCATAGTGGCTGAAGGGACTACAGATGGATCCAGGGGAAAAAAGTCAGTGGTCTATGCAGCAACCAAGGCAACAGCAGAGTTATCCACTAGCAGCTGAAGCAATGAATGGTCGCATAGTGTTGTCAAGGTCTCCTCCTTAGAGCTCTTTTTCTTCAATCCTATGGTAGTAGAAACTGAGATGCCATTTACTTGCTCTATCCTATAGCCAAAAATGAAGTCTGAGACATGGTAAGCAATGCAGGAAGAAGACAATAAAACAGGTAAGTTGTTGTAATGTACAAAAGTAGCAAAAATCCTTACATTCCAATTAAAATACTTGAGTCCCAATAAAACACACAAACAATTTAACAAAAAGTACAATTTCCACAGAATTTGTGAAAAAATACTTAAAAAAGCCCTTTTCAGACAAACAGACAAACACTAATTGCCATTTCCAACAGGATACTAAAAATAAGACTAAATGCCAGTATTGTTAAAAGGACCTGGCACTATTTTAAATAAAAAAGAAAAACGTTTGAAAGGAACTCTCCAAAAGGAACTTATCTGCCAAGCAATGAAAGAAAAAAGGCAACTTGATTCTCCAAAGCCCAGCAAAAGCACTCACAAAAGAAGCAAGAACGTACTGAAGGCTTTTGGCAGCCATGATGCTATTTTCCCCCCATTAGACTGAGCTAGCAACAGCCTGGGTTCTGGTGTGGGAGAAGCCAAAGGCTTTGGAAGACTGGCAAACTGTTACGGCAGAGTACGACCCGTATGTAAAAGTTTATACAATATCTGCTAACAGAGGTAGCATAAAATGAAGGCATGGAACTGGACATTTACCTTCTGATATAAAAAAAGCATTCAACTCTCAAGAATGGGGGTTTAACTTCAGAGTTGGAAACCTTCTGCTCTGACAGCATAGATGGATAAAGCCCTGACTACAACCCAGGTTACCCAAGTTTGATTAACTGCTCTGGCACCTATTGGAGGAGGGGACATTCCTGTCCTGGGAGGAAAGGTAGTGTGGGTGAGCTGACATCTTTATAGTGGAGTTCTAGTGGAGGCTGAAACTCAGAAAGTGACAGACATCAGGCTGGGAGGTGGTGGATAGATGGCATATTGCATGCCACTTAGAGGTAGGGGTGGCAGAGGATACTATAGTTCTCTCATACCCAGCCTGCTGTAGCTTGATGCTAGGTACATAGGGAAGGGCTATAGGCCATGTAAAAACCCCAAACCCCAAGGAGAAAGATAACACCCCTGATGCTTGGTCCATGCTTCCACTAATTAAAAAAGAAAATAATGTCAAAGCAGAGCCTTCGGGTGGAAAGACAGATGATCTTATTGAGTGAGGATGAGGAAACGTGATGGTAAAATGAGATATTGGATAAAAAAACAGTTAGAAACCTGCTAAACATAAAGACCAAAAAAAAAAAAAATCAGAATATTACTGAACTTCAATATGTCAAGGGTGAATGAAATGGGTGGGGCCCATGACAAGGATGTCTCCTAAACCTGCATCTGTTTGATTTAATTACTGATTTTTTTATTGGGATGGGTTCAAGCTATGTTAAAGGAGAAGGGTGGATTTGCAAAGAAGCTTGAAAGGTTATATAAACTTAATTGCAGGTTACTGTGTTTTAATAACACAAGCACCACCGCCAAAGAATCTAGAGATTTTTGAGAAATTTATGAGCATGCAGAATAGAATTCTAATTGGCGTTAAACACTTCAAATGCAGCTATCGGTGTCTATAACGGCCATAGTTAGGAAAATAGTAAAATAAGTAACAGGTATAAATTACTAAAGCCAATGAGTTAGAAAACTATGGGGAGAAGTGGAGAAGGAAATTATATTGCAGCTATGTTTAAAATGAATGTTAGACAGGTGAGAGAAAGGATACATGCTAAAAAGTCGAGCTGGCATAATAAAAATGATGGCAGAGTCTGGAATGACCCTCTGACTGCTCAGCAACTGTAACGACAATTAGGTTCCCACTAGTGGACTTCAGTTATCTGGTACTGAACTCCTCATTTGCTAATCATCAGAAGAAACCATTGTCAGCAAGGAGTCTTTGTGTGTTTCTGGCAATGATTTTTCTTTTGCATGATAGTGAAATTAGTATATGCAAGACAGTATACTGAGATTAAATTTCAAACTGATGTGTTTGCTGTTTAAAACATTCTTTAGAGTCTCCGTGCTGTTTTTCTGCTGTTTAAAATGTTTTTCAGTGTCTCACTTCTATTTTTCTGCTGTGTTAAGCATTCTCTAGTAGTTCCACTGAAATTAGGGTAGCTAGTAGCTGTAGCACTGTCCAGATACAGGTTTGTTGCATCTAGGTCTGTTTGTAGTGGCTGTTTGTTCTGAGCACATTTTCCAGGTCATCTTTGAATGGATATGGCCCTTCTGCACTCTAGTAAGAGGAGTGTGCCGATTGGAACCTGTCTGGTGTAGGGTGTTTAGTCTATGGCTTGGAGTCAACATCCTCGTTGGTCCTTTTGAACCTTTTCAAAAATTTTTCAAGTTTTTCACTTCTGGTATTTAAGCCCTGCATTTGAGCAGGTTTCTGCTTGTTTGTATAGAGCTGAACTGAAGTGGGTTACCAGCCACAACTCTGAGCTGAGATACCAGATAACTAGAGGCCTCTGAGCTTCCCCAAAAATATAAGTTGCCAGTTTTTTGCTTGTTTATAATATTTTACTGCACTTTTTATTGTCTGCTGCCTACTTTAATACTGTATTTAAATACTGTGTACTAAACTGCACTGTTGTACTGTAACTGTTTACCTTACTGTGCCTGGTAAATTGTATTTTATTGTTGTTTTCCCTTTTTGCAAAGCTCTTTTTGCTTTTTTATACTGTTTGTTAAATATTTTTGCAATGGTAACTTTCACCATTGCAAAGCAATCTGCTCTGCTTGTTCTGGTTTTCCTGCCAAGCAGTGTTAAAATAACTGATTTCTTTCCTGTTTAAAACATTTTTGGAGTCTCCTTGCTATTTTCCTGCTTTGTTAAACATTCTCTAGTGTATCCTACTGAAACTAGGGTGTCTAGTAGCTGTAACATAGTCCAGATGCAAGCTTGATGCATCTGGATCTGTTTCCAGTGTCTGCTTATTCTGAGCACATTTTCCAGGCCACCATTGATTGGGAAGGGCCCTTCTGCAGTAATAACTCACTCTAGTACAGAGTGCAAGAGATGTATCTACACCAAGAATCTTGAATCCCCGCTCTTTTGCACTCAAAACAGTAACACTGAAGAGGTTGTCAACCCACTCACCACTACTCATGTACATAGTACCACTACTCATACAAATAATAGGCATCCAACACAAAAATCAACGTACATGGAGGTTCTCTCAAAAAACTTACTGAAACACCAGAGACCTCCAGAACACAAGACTGCTACATCTAACATAGTTCCCACAGCACCCATGACAAATAGTAACACCAGTGTATCACCTACCAAGCGCGTAAGGCATAACACTCAAAAAACACATTTTCTTGTCATTGGAGACTTCATAGTGAGTCACACAGATGTTCCATTCACCAGGTTGAACAAGAAGAAAGTCACAGTCAGCTGCTTGTCCGGTGCCAGGATTCATCAGATCAAGCATGCATTCAGGTCTCTCAGCAACAAGTACCATTATGAATCTGTCATAGTTCATGTTGAAGTGAACAACCTGAGATGTACCTCACTGGACTATATAAAGGAAGACATGATTGAGCCCTCTGAGTATGTGTCCCAGGCAGGTATGTCCCTAGCCTTGAGCAGCATACTACACTCACCTAGAATGATGGCACAGTATAAACAAAAGATGATTGATTTCAATTATTGGCTTAGTTTTTTGTGTCATTCCAAGGGGATACAGTTTCTGTCAGCCTGGGATGACATGGTCAACAAACCTCGCTGCTTTGCCAGAAATAGTTTGCACCTGGCACCACTAGGCTTTTAGCTGCTGGCAAAGGCTCTTGCCTTCTTCATAGTGCCTTTTTTAGGCAAGGTCTCTAAAACAAACTTACCAATGTAAAGTTTGCCAGTCATAACAAAATAAGGGTCATGTTGCTAAACGCTAGGAGCTTAAACTGAAAACAGCACTCTCTGGAAACATTTTTATCACTGGAAGATGTACATATCTATGCAGTCACAGAAACCTGGTTCAAGGCCTCAGACAGCACCCAGGCCTTGCAAGGCTACAATGCCTTCCACACCTTCAGACCACAAAATGAACATGTGAGAACCAAAGGAGGTGGTGTTTCTATCTATATTAGAGATAAATGTACCTCCCACCTAGTTAGCCTGGAGAACTCCATGGAGTTACTGCAAGTTTAGGTTACTGTGGGTAAGACCCTCATTCAAGTCATATCCAGTTATAGAGCCCCCTCCATGGATCATGATGTGCATGTAGCCTACTTGACCAAACTGGAGTCAATCAAACTATTCCCACTCTGGTTATAAGGAATTTCAATTATCCCACCATCAACTGGGAAACCTACTCTAGCCCTAACTCACTAGTGCAAAAGTTCCTGAACTTGTTAGCTCAAATGCCCTGGAACAAATTGTTCATACCCTCACAAGAGGAACAAACATGCTAGATCTGGTCCTCACTAACATGACAAACACATGCACTACCACAACTGACGGACCCTCAGTTAAATTTGACCACAAATCAGTCACCTTTGAACAGGCACAGCACCAGAACTCACAAAGGGTGAAGTCAGAGTAAAACACTTCACCAAGGCAAACTATACCCTCCTAGGGGAAGGTATAAATGTATTCCAAGCCCGCACTCAGCTGGAAGTGGTAACTACACTGAAGGTTGCACTAAAGCCATGTACAATCACATGCATAAGTGTATAGGTTCGGCTGTACCAGAAAGAATGAAAGCTACAGCCACATGTGAAAACAAGCCACCATGATGAACATCCAGCAGCAACATACTTTACAACAAATGTAAAAAATGTGCTGTCCAAGAAAACAAAGGCGAGGCCCAAACTATGGAAATGCATCCTCCTCAGCTTCAACAGGCAAATAAGACTACATGTTAAATCCTCTAAGGGCTTCTTTGAGAAAAACTTATCAAGCACAGCCAAGAATAAACATAAGACCTTTTACAGCTACATACGTAGCCTAAAAGGTAGGACCCAAGCATGTGGTGAACTAGTGATTAACAGTATCGCACACACTGACCACACAGAAATAGCAAATGTGCTAGTGGATAGGTTTGGTGAAAATTTCACCTCCTTATCCCCTCCCAGCTTATCACAAACCTTGCCCTAAACTTCATCCCACCATACAAATCTAAATAACAGGTCATTAAAGCCTTGTCCAAGGCAAAAGACAAAGTCTGTATGGGACCAGACGGCATCCCAGGCTGTCTTCTAAACAGGATAAAACAAGAACTAGCATCACCATTAAGTACCATTTTCAATCACAGCTAACCACAGACCTTGATCCTGCAAAATGGAGAAGAGCAACAGTTATTCCCCTCCTCAAAGGTATCCTAGCAACAGAACCAGGTGACTATAGACCCATAAGTCTGGTAAGGATATGGAACATATCATTATGGACCTTATAAATAAAGACATAGGCAACCTCCAAACCTTGGATTCAACTCAATTGGGCTTCGTCAAGGGTAGATCCTGCCTGTTAAATCTGATGGATTTCTTTGAAAATGTGACTAGGGTCATTGATGAAGGCAAATCTGTGCACACAGCATGCTTTGACATGACAAAAGCTTTCAACCAAATCCTACACTCAGGCATTGCCGAAAACTTAGCAAGCTGAATGCACACCCCTTTGTTGTAAGATGGGTTGCCATCTGGCTCACAAACTGGACACACACTATCAAAGTTGGGGACTCCACATCAACCAGCAGACTTGTCACTAGTGGGGTGCCACAGGGTTCAGTGATGGGCCCCCTACTGTTTGGTATATACTTCTCAGAATTTCAGGCTAAAACTAAGGGATTGTGACTGATCAAGTTTGTGGACAACTGCAAATTAGGTGCAATTATTGAATCCCCAAATGATGTCAGGTACTCCAGGAGGGTATTACACACAACAACAACTGGTGTCTTAGTCATGGTATCAAACTAAATGCAAAGGAATGCATCATCATTCTCTTCGGCAAAAGCAATGTCCCTTCACACTATCAGATCAACAACAATACCTTAAGCACCTAAGAAGTGCTAAGAGATCTGGGATAACAAGTTGGCTGCAACCTTAACTTTGTCTACTATGTGTCTACTGTTCTTAGAAAGGCTTTCTATGTAGCACACTTGATTAGTAAAGGCTAATAAAGCCATCACCTCGAGAGCAAAGAGGTTATAACTCTTCTATACCCAGCACTAGTCAGGCCCATAATTGGGTATAACTCCCCATTCATCATGCACCGTACAAAGCACCTGCAACAATTGGAGAGACCTCAGAGATTTCTAACAAAGAAGATCAAGGGACTCCAGCATGTGTTTTTACACAGACCAACTATAGTCCCTGTCACTATACTCTGTAGTGTAAAGACTTCTTAGGTGAGACTTATGCCTGGCTTACAGACAAGCTCAGACCCAAACCTAATGAGCTTGCTGCACATCTGTAAATTGAATGGGACTAGAGCTACCCACCTAAAGGGACCTAAATATGGCCTGTAACTTAAATAGGATATGCTGGAGGGACAGATTTGTCTCCCAGTGACTGATACATCATTGGAATAGGCTATCAATTCATGTGAAACAGAGCACCTCTATGACACTGTTCAAAAGGAACTTGGATGAGTGGATGGGGCACCGTGAATTCTTACCAGGGATAGCATCCACAACCCTCCTTGACATGGGCGGTCATTACTAAATGCAATCCTGGGTATGACTAGCATATTTTTGGTATTACATTGGGATGAAATGACTATGCTTGAAATTACTTCCAGTTCAATAGTCTAGTAAACTCCTATAATCCTATGATTGACAGAGGGGTTGCAGGCAGGAATTGTCCTCCTGGTAAAAATACTTCTGAAAACTATGTTTCTGGTTGACTCTTCATGGATTTCTAACTTAATGAGTTACAGGTGAAGTGCTTAGAACAGTGGTGAGGGAGCAACAGAAGTATGCAAGCATTAGAATTTATACAATGTCTCTATGTAGGGAGGAACAGAGAGAAGAGGTGGAAACAGACAGAAGAAAGAAGGATATTGAAGTGTAAAACGAAACAGAAAATACATATATATGTATATGCAGACGTGTGTGTGTGTGTGTGTGTGTGTGTGTGTGTGTGTGTGTGTGTGTGTGTGTGTGTGTGTGTGTGTGTGTGTGTGTGCGCGTGTGCGTGTGTGCGTGTGTGTGTGTGTGTGTGTGTGTGTGTGTGTGTGTGTGTGTGTGTGTGTGTGTGTGTGTGTGTGTGTGTGAGCATATAGGCTATCTATATTTCTGATAATAGAGAAAAATGATAGGATAGTAGGAGAAATGTGGGGTGGGCAGCAATACAAGGGAAAGAAAAAAAAGTTACATAAAGATATAAAGAGAAACTGTGGTAAGGATTAGGAGGGTTAGGACTTACAAGAAAGTTGAGACAGAAGAAGACAACTTTTGAAATAATAAGAATTTAAAAATAAATTATAAGCCTTGCAAACTGGTTGATGGTAGAAAGGAATGGACGTTTGACACAAAAAAGAGAAAAGATGCAGATGGTCATATATTAAGAGTGTCTGTTCTAGCTTATCAGTGAGAGTGGTAAGCACTAGGCAGCCTATCTACCACAAGAGGAGTGGTTTCTGGCCCAGAAATTGTAATATATTGGCCGTTTGGGCCGTTTTTCTATCTCTTTCAACTTTCTGATTTAAAATCCTACGTTTGTGCTTGTTTCTTGCCTTTCCTGTAACTAGTCTAGACCAGAAACAGATGTGCTTTATCCACGACTGTTTGTAAGCTTCTGAGTGGTGTCAAAGTCTGCTCTTCAATTTTTCCCTTAGATCTACTAGTTCTCTTATCTCCTGAACTTTTACTAGCTTATTAACCTAGCACTTTACCAGACTTCTTGTAATAATTATTGTAGCACACAAAAGTGCTACCAGCACTAAACATTCTACAAGGAAACAGCTCTAGTACTTATAATTAATGCCCACCCCTCCAGACATGTCTGAAGGTCAGTTCCCTGTGCTTTCTTCTATTAAGCTAGTGAACGTAGACATCCTGAGGCAATGTAGCAACTGCCTCATGTACACTGACAACTCTCTCCTCTTACCTCCCAACACTCAGACTTGCTAGAGATGCATTTATATATCCAAATTGCCCAACACAGTAGTCATAAGTGACTCAATAGTGAGGCACACTGATGTCACACTCACTAGGTTAAATAAGGAGAAAGTAACAGTCAGCTGCCTGTCAGGCGCTAGGATCTGCCACGTAAGGCATGCACTCAGGTCCCTCAACAACAGGTACAAATATGACTCTGTCATTGAACTTGTGGCTATAAATGACCTGAGGCATACCTCCTTGGACTACATAAAAAAAGACATGGAGGAGCTCTCTGATTATGTAGCCCAGGTGGGTATGATCCTATGATCCTAGCCCTGAGCAGCATCCTACCATCACACAAAATGATACCACAGTACAAGCAGAAAATGATTGATTTCAACAATTGGCTAAGTTTCTGGTGTCATTCTAAGAGGATCCACTATCTGTCTGCTTGAGATGTAATGATTGACAGACCTCAATGCTTTGCCAGAGATGGCCTGCATCTGTCACTCCTGAGCTTCTGGACACTGGCCAAGGCTCTTGCCACTGTTATAGTGCCTTTTTTAGGCGATATTCCAAAGACCAAATTACCACCATAGCAGCTACAAACAAATACAATCTGAGAGTCATGCCTGCTCAAGGCTAGAAGTCTAAATCTTAAAATGCACTCACTCGAAGCACTCCTTAAAATTCAGTGCCATAACAGAAACCTGGTTAAAGGCAGCAGAAAGCACTCCCGCTCTACCAGGCTATAACTCATTCCACACCATTCGGCCACAGAACCTGGACTGTAGCTCCAGAGGCGGTGGTGTTTCCATATTCATAAAGGATGTGCACACCTTCAGAGTGGTAGCCCAACATAATGCATCTGAGATACTTCAGGTGCAGCTAACATTGGGTAAGACAGAGATTCAGGTCATAGCCTGCTATAGGTCCCCAACCATGTCCCAAAACACACACTCCATGTTCCTAGGCACCCTGGAGAATATTAGGGTCCAACCTAACACTCTCATACTGGGCAACTTCAATTACACCTTCATTAATTGACTACTCATGTACCAATACACTTGCCCAACGTTTCCTGGAATTCATTAATTCCAATGCCCTGGACCAGCTCACTCTTACCCCCACTAGAGGTAGCAACATCCTTGACCTGGTCATTACTAACATGGGTGACCATTGCTCTACACCTATAGTCAACTCCTCCCTGGTTAGATCCGACCACAAATGAATCCCCTTGGAAATCCACACTCCCCACCCCACCCCCACAAAGGTAACTACCATGAAAAACTTCTCCAAAGCTAACTTTGGGCTCCAAAAAACAGAGGTGGCTAACTTCATGGCACCCATGCAAATGGAGATCAGTTGCATGACTGCCAAAGCATACACCAATGCACTGTATGAATACGTACACAAATGCATGGATCTTGCCATACCCAATAGAACCAAGATGCTCTCCTCCAAAAAAAGAAGCCAATCTGGTGGTCCCCTGCCATAAACAAACTCTACAACAGAAGGAGGAAACTGATGCGGAATAAGGTGAAGTCCCAAGAATGGAAAAACTCCCTTATCAACCTCAATAAAAAGTTGAGATTCCTCATCAAATCCTCTAAAGCTAACTATGAAAACAGAATTGCAGCAGATAGTAAAGACAACCACAAGGCCTTCTATACTTATGTAAATAATCTCCATGGTAATACCCAGATTTGCTCTGAGCTACTGCACAATGGTACCTCCTATACTGAGTCAACAGATATTGCCGATATACTGGCTGACAGATTCGGTGCCAACTTTACCCCTCTCTCCCCCCAAGGGACCAGTCACAGTACCAGTAGATTGTTAGGCACTGAGTATTACTGCTGCACAGGTTAAAACAGCACTGTTCAAGGCCAATAATACAGCTTCTATGGGACCTAACAATATCCCTGGCTGTGTTTTACATGAACTACAGAGTGAACTGGCACCTCACCTGTGTGCCCTGTTCAATCACAGCCTCACCTCAGGCTTTGCCAGTACCAAATGGCGCACTGCTACAGTCATTCCTCTCCACAAAGGAGGAGCGACAACACACCCTGGGAACTATCGCCCCATTTGCCTGATGAGTCTGATATGCAAAGCTATGGAACGCATCATCATAGACCTACTAAACAAGGATACAGGGAATCTCCAAACTCTGGGCCCACACAGTTTGGTATTGTGAAGGGTAGATCATGCCTGCTCAACTTGGTCAACTTCTTTGAGTCAGTCACCAGAGCTGTGGATGAAGGCAAGGTGGTTCATATAGCCTACCTTGATCTGGCCAAACCTTTGATACCATTCCCCATTCACTAGGTGGGTTGTAAACTGGCTCAGAGGTAAAACCCACAGTGTGAAAGTAGCTGACTCCAAGTCAGACTGCCGACCAGTCATGAGTAGCATCCCGTTGGGTCCTGGCACCTTTCCTGTTTGGTATCTACTTCTGTAAAGTCCAGGCCAACACGATGGGACTCTGGCTGACAAAGTTCGCAGATGATTGCAAGTTGGGAGCTATTATTAACTCCACAAGTGATGTTGACATCCTACAAAAAGGCCTCACTGAGACCAACGACTGGTGTCAGAACCATAGCCTTAAGCACAATGCCAAAAAATGTGTCATCATCCCCTTTGGGAAAAACCCAGTTCCCATGAATTACCACATCAGTGGTAGTCCACTGAACACAGTAGGTGTTGTAAGAGATCTGGGAACACAGGTTGACAGCAACCTCTCTTTTGACCACCACATTGCCTCTATGGTCAGAAAGTCCTTTTATTTATTTATTTTTATGTATTTATTTATTTATTTTTAATTTTACATTTGTTAACCGGGAATGTCCGACTGGACCAAGGTCCATTTACAGTGGAGGCCCAGGGAGAAAAGCTCCACATAAAACAAGTAGTGGTAGATATATATATAAACAATCACAATATATATAAACAAAGGATATATAATACAATGCATTAAAAAAAATGTATATACAATAGTTTGTTCTATGCAATCTTATGCAGTCATAGTTTACACATAGCTAAAACTGGACAGGAGTATTTTGGAGCGAAATACTCCTTATTTGCTTATGCAATGAAAGAGGTATCTCACAAAAGATAATACACAAATACAAAACATAATGGTTTGTGTAGAAGCTCCTCATGGGAGTATTTTTAGTACAGAATTGTAGGGATAGTAAAGAGTGAGAATATGGGGTAGTAAGAGTGGGGGGGGGAGTGCATCTAAGTGATGCAAGGACATAGCCAGGACTGTTCGAAGTGCGACTGATATTCTGGGGGAGGCTGTTCCATTTCTTGGTGATGGAATGAGAGAAAAGAGCTTTTCCTGCAGTATTTTTAGGTTTAGATACACAGAGTAGGGCTTTGTTGGATGACTGCAGGGGACGGTTTGCTATCTATTGGTTTAGTAGTTGATCTAAGGCTGGGGCTTTGTGGGGATTTTTTAGTATGTTGTAGGTGAGGACTAGTTGGTGGTAACTAATTCATTGTGGGAGTTCTAACCACTGTAGGTATTTTAGGGCAAGACAGTGATGGCTTCTAAATGTGGTTATTTGCAAATTTTGCTATTTTGTTGTAACATGAGTCCAGTTTGTCCATGTCTGTTTTCCTGATGTGGGTTAGTATTGGGGAAGCATACAATAGGGTAGACAGTAGGCGTGTTTGGGCTAGGGTGATTCGTGCTTGATCTGATAGGAACTTTTTGTGTTTGTATAGAGTTCCTAGCTTTTTATGTACCTTTTTAATGGTCTGAGAGAGATGGACATCAAAGTGAAGATCCTTATCTATTATTACACCGAGGAGCTTAGTATGGGGTGAGGGAGAGACTGTTGTGCCTTTTTGGAGGTGATAGTGAAGGAGGTAGGTATGGTCCTGGATTTATTGTGGGTAAAGAGAAGTAATTTTGTCTTGTTGGGGTTTAGAATAAGTTGAATATCAGTAATCCATTTCTCAACGGAACAGAAGGATTCTTGGGTAAGGTTTTGAACGGTGGCTATGGATGGGCCTGAGCAGATTAAGGTGGAGTCATCTGCGTACTGTATGAGTGATGCATGCAGAGTGGAGGTATGTAGTTTATTGGTGAAAACTGTGAATAGTAGAGGACCTAGTATTGATCCTTGTGGAACGCCAATAGTAGTTGGTAGTAAAGGTGATAGTACACCCTGCCATTTGACTGTCTGTTGTCTATCAGAGAGATGGTTTTTGAACCAGGAAGTAGTGGAGTGGGCAAAGAACATTGTAGTTAGAGTGTCTAGAAGTAGGTTGTGAGAGACCATGTCGAATGCCTTAGATAGATCTAGGAATATGGCTGATACAAAGTGATTGTTGTTTCTAAGCTGGTTAATATGACTGGTGAAGGACAGAAGAGCAGTAGTTGTACTATGATTTGGGCAGAAGCCATGCTGTGTAGAGGAGAGAAGGTTGTGTGAGATTAAGAAGTGCATCACTTGCGTGTGAATACATTTTTCTAGGAGCTTGGAAAGGGGGGATAGTATAGCAATGGGGCGGTAGTTTGATAGCTTATAGGAGTTGCCACCTTTGTGTAGAGGAATAATGTATGACAATTTCCACAATTTGGGGATCTGAGCTTCTTGTATGGAGCAGTTAATAAGAACTGAGACAGGGTAAGCCAGGGACTCTGCAGCTAATTTTAGGAATTAGTGGGTAAATAATCTGCTGCGAGGGTGGTATTTTTTAGTTTTAATAGCAGTTTTTTTTACCATGGAGGTTAGTACAGGTGAGAATGTAAAGGAGGGTAAATCTTTGTTATATGTGATTGGTGTGAGTGTAGGACTATTGTTAGATAGTTGAGTAGATAATGTGAGAATAGATTCTGTGAAGTGGTGATTAAATTGAGAAGCTATGCTGTCATTGTTAGTCTTGGTGTTTGGGGCTGGGGTGGTAGTTTCGCCGGGTTTTAGAAGGGAATTGATAGCTTGCCAGAATTTTTGTTGGTTTTTGGAATGTTTGTTTTGGACATTAAGGAAGTAGTTTTGTTTATCCATTTTAATTGTTTTTTTTGGCCTAATTTCGAAGTTGTTGATATATTTGTCTATTTTGGTCAGTATTGTTCTTTTTCCAATTCTTCCAGGCATTGTCCCTGGTTTTTAATAGGGCTTTTGTGGTCCTATTTAGCCAAGGTGCATAGTTAAATTTGGTTCTACGTTTTTTAATGGGGGCTATTGTATTTCTAACATTTATAAAAGTACTAAAAAAGTCGATTGCCTGGTCTAGTGCTAGAGTCTGTAGCGGGTGCCAGTTACATTGTTGTAGTATTCTATTGAGAATTTGTGGATTACCCTTGTGTTCATCTCTAATTTCCTTATATAGTATGGGTTTGGGTATCTTTACCTGTTTATGAAGTAGGAATGTGGGGCAGTGGTCACTTAGTTCATCAGGAAGGCAGCCCACATGATAATTTTCTTTGGGGAAATTAACTAAAGTCCAGTCGAGAATGGATTGTTTTTTGGTTTTGTTGACAATTCTGGTGGGATCTTGAATTAATTGTGAGAAGCCAAATAAGTTAATGTGGTTTGAGGGATTGTTGGAGGGATTATTGGAGTTACATATAAGCCAGTCTAGGTTTAGGTCGCCTAGTATGATAGTTTCTTGGGGCAGGTTGGTTGTAGCCCATTGTAGTATTTCTTCTATTATAGGTGTGTTATTACCTGGGGGAATGTAACTGAAGAGTATGTTGATTCTTTGTTTTGTTTTTAAGGGATATAACAGAGCCTAATGTTTCTGCATTCTTAAACTTGGGAAGTGGGGTGTTTAGAGGCTGGAGGTTAAGTCTGTTTTTAAATAGATTTGCAACTCCACCTCCCTTTTTGGAAAGTCTGTCTTGCCTTAGGATACTATACCCTGGGGGGAGAATTTCATCGTTTTGGGTGTTGGATTTTAGCCAAGTCTCAGTAATAGATAGCATATCTGGGGAGTAGTGAGCTATGAGTGCATGTAGGTCATGTAGATTGTTGGATATACTTCTTGAGTTTAGGTTAATAAAAAGAAGTTCTGATTTTTGTTTGTGTGAAAGAAGTTTGCTGAGTGGACCTTTATGTGGCACATCTCACTACTAAGGGTTTTGCATCCAGGAAGAAATAGGACATTGTCTCCCTCTAATCTTCCCTCATTAGGCCAATCATGGAGTGCAATGCCCCATTTTGCATGTACCTCACTAAACACCTGCAACAACTGGAGAGGTCACAAATGTACCTCACAAAGAGTATCCTAGGCCTTAAACATTTGTCCTAGATCGACAGACTAATAAAACTCCAACTATTCTCTGTCTCATATCACCTACTTAGAAGCGATCTCTGCTTAACTTGCAAAGCCATGTTTGACCCAGCTCTGTTAGAAATGCTACATCTGAAGAAATCCCAATCCCTCTGCACCACACGCTCCAGAGACCTCAACCTCATTACCACAATCAACAGAACAGACTGGAGGGACAGGTTCATAACCCAGAGACTGCCCATGCTATGGAATAGACTTCCCATATATGTCAAGCACAGCACCTCACAGGCCCTCTTCAACAGAAATCTTGATGCATGGATGGTAAATACAAAGTTCACCCCAGGGATCACTCCAGTGGCTTCACTTGACAGAGGCACTGGGAACTAAGTTCGGTTGGCATGATGTCAGGGTAATGCTATGGGCTAGGCTTGTAAAGGCTCCAGGACCATTAGCCTACTACACATCTATGAAGCTATGAACCTATGAAGAATAAACAGGAATTTAGAGTATGGGATTATGGTGCTGGGTTCAAAATGAATGCAATCTGCCAAAAGTAGATGGTGATATAAACAAGTACCAAGGTGGTCAGCACATGCTGGGATGAAGACGGTAAAAATATTAGACAAAAGAATCAAACAGGAAGGATTTATTAGTAGATGACTGTAAACGGATGATGACATGTATAAATGAAAGATTATACACAGCTATGTTGCATTTCAGGATGGAAGAGAGAGTATGAAGAAAGAGAATTAGAGATGAGTAAAATGGGAAGGCATGAAACACAAAGATGGAGTATGAGCAGCAGTGTGATGTGTGTCAACGTCATTCAAGTAACATCCATGGGTCAAATTATCAGATTCATTTTCATGGTCATATGTTGCATTGAAAATAGCAAGGGGCATGCAGAAAGTGTGAAGCAGAACATTTTGGCAATCCAAATTAGAGAAAGCAAACATACCTCACTTGTTTTCAGAATGCTAATGTTTCATAGGTTCATAGACAAGTACTACTCTAATTGCCCTCAAGAGCCATTTTAAGCTCAGCCAATAACCCAAGGTCAGAATCAAACCTTGAACCTTGTGTCTATAAGGTGAAGATTATAACCATTATGCCAAACCCAACATTTTAATTGACTAAGGAGAGAAATAATGAATGACAGAACACTTATTGGATACCCAGACATTGGAAATTTAGAATGCCTTCTGTAAAAAATCACAAATCTAGATCGATTAAACAATTGAAGATACTGATTTTACTATTGGCAGGATATGTACCTGTAATAAATTAACATCTTGAAAATGACAGTTGATTCTGAACTGAAATTCTATATATATGCTTATATATGCACGTATGTGTGTGTGTGTGTGTGTGTGTGTGTGTGTGTGTGTGTGTGTGTGTGTGTGTGTGTGTGTGTGTGTATATATATATATATATATATATATATATATATATATATATATATAAACAGTGCTGAAGCAAACATAAATGGCAAAATCAAGAACTGAATAAGATTAAGTGAAGAAAGGATGCATCTATTGGGCAGTACAGTATGTAGAATGAAGACAAGGTGTACTGTGAAAATAAAAGAAAATAAAGGAGAGACAGTAAAAATAGTACTTATGAATAAGTGTTTTTCACTGCAGCAGCACAAACTAAAGGTGTGTTTACAAGTTTGTATTCATAAGGGTGTGTCTGGTATGACTGAAGTTGTCATCAATTAACTGTAAAATAAATGTCAAAAAGTTAAAACCAGATGTCTATTTCTGCAGCTTCTAACAGTCTTAGATTATTTAACATCCTTGGTCACTGTCTTTGAAATGCCATAATGAGGCATTTATAGTATTTATACATGCCATCCTTTAGCAGAGTTGCATTTATAATAGTCTGCATATTAAAACAAAGGCCATAAAGGCATATCACATCTTCTGTTTATAAATAAAATAGTCATGTCATCTGCAGCATGTCACCAGTATACATATATGAATTTTCCTAGGTCCCACTGCAAGCCTAGCTGAACAAATTCTTATTCTAAAACCTAATTACATAAAATCTTTGCTCAGGTGTAGTGCAAGCCTGCCTGTAGCTTACTATATTGGTAATGAAGCTGCCATGGTCTCTATACAGTAGAAAGATTGATCATAACAGCTCATTAACAGTTTCTTTTGAATCTCATCAGGTCTTTTTACCCTATTTCATGGATATCCTCAAGAAATCTTTCAGGAGAATCCCACATCAACCTTGCAGGATACTTTGCTAATACTTCTTGTGGTCCTTTTCTCTGCTTCCTGTTACTCATTTATTTATTCCAGTATAGATTAGGGAATTGAATGGGAAAGTCTCAGCTGGTCAGCCTACATGAGATCTGTCACTCCTTTTTGTTTCCTTAGGTCTTTGAATTGCATCGCCATTTACTTTCATACTGTCTTTTTATGTATCTCCCTCTGGCTGTTTCTACTGCCTCTCCTATGTAGATGTTCTGCATTTACCTCCCCACCCTCTGAGTCATTTCCAACCAGGAGGACCTCACCTGCGAGCAAACATTGTTTGTTGCTATGATCTTCTGCATTGACGAGGACATTTTAGTTACTGTTATTAATGCACATCTCATTATGTTAGCTATTCTGAGAGCATTTCCGTAAATGTTTTATTAGTTTGCATTCTAGTTTATAAATTTGTGCTGCAATGTAATTAAAGTGTTTATACCATTTGAATTGTGACTTTAGTTTGTGAGTTTAAGTAGTTAATTATGAATTATTCTGAGTATTATTTGACAAACCAATATTAAATGTAATTATTTTAGCAGGTCTACTTGGAGCTTCATGTGCCTTATAACTATTATATTTTCTTCACGCTGTTTTGATATTTTTACTAAGTTCAGTTTGTGTGCATTGCAAATTAATTTATAACCAGAAAAAACTTTTCTACAGTATCATAAAATGGGCTCTCGTCAACCAATTGAAGTGGCAATTTTCCAAAAGAAAAAAAAAACAGTGCAGCTGATTGAAAATAGCTGATTGCAAGTGGCATTTTTTTCAGTGCGAGACTGCAGTACACTGAGGATCTGATGATTTGCCTTTTACCTTCTGCTGTGTGATCTCAGAGTTAGTATATTTAATTAGCAGGGGCTGTGGGTGGTGCAGAAGGGCTTATTCTTCTGAAAAAAAAAAAGTTTGTGTTTTTTTAATCTTTCTGATTCAAGCAAGAGTGTATTTGAATCTTTGTGATTCAAGCTGTTTTAGTGGTATGAAATTCATTCAAAGTTTTGATACTTGGAACGGCTGCCATACATGCAGATAGTACTCAGATGTGCATCGTCAATTACAGCTTTTCTTTCTTTATGAAGGGAATTCATGCTTTCAGTGTTTGAAAGACTTCTCTATAGTAACAACCCAAAGTAAAAGGCAAACTTGATATGTTGTCTTATATGCAATGACATGAACTGGAAGCTGCTGAGTCTTTAGGGATGCATTTTTGCCCCTCTACAAGTATGTATTTTATTTTGTCTAATAGTTGTAACTAAGTATCTATGTTAACAGATACAAAAAGAAATGAAGTTTTAATAAAGATAAACCTTAACCATTTCTTCACTGACAAGCAGAGTCATCACTGTTGCATTCTGCAGATCAGTAAACTTACTTACTTAGTTATATATGAATGTATATATGCATTTTTAATTGCTGGGTAAGAAGGATCCATGAAGGGCATTATTTCAGTCTCAAACCGGTAATAGTAAACAAGCACAAATACAAGTAGAGTGATTTCCAAAAGTAAAGCAATAGCTCAGGTTAGTTAAATGTAATGTACTATGGATAGATTTCCATGTATGTACAGAGATGAAGCTTTTGAGCAAGCTACAATTAAGATAAACAATCAAAACTCTACACAGGTGTTAGTATTTATCTGTTTGTATGTATCAGTTCTAGAAGCTATGCAATTGGCAGATGACACACCTATGCAGAGATAAGCAAATTGTAAACCAACTAAGGCTAGAGTTAATGGTCAATGTTAGTTTATGCTAATCTTGGTGGTTATTATAATGTTAGAGAGGGCAATGTACCACTTTGAAGTACTGAAGGGAGCAAGAACTATACTAAAAGCAGCCCATCAGTAACTTAGCATAGTCTCAGAAGGCATCTCTGCAAGTATCTAGTCAAGACCATCATCATTCTCACTACTGCTGAAGCCATGAGTTAGTGCTTTCAGGGGACCCCCTGAATATTGAACATGATGTCACTACCAGTTATATGTCCTTGTCTACCTCCCTTTTAAAACATAAACAAGCTTTAGTCATGTCAGAAGGATTGTATCTATGTGGTTTCAATCAGGGCTCAGAGTCAGACTAAAAGCCATGCTGCTGTACCCTTGTTCATGCTTTCAACAACTTCATCATCTTCATCAGTTTCTCGATGGTGATATGCTGTAATCAGATAGCCATGGTTTATCTATTCCCATATATGGGCTACAGGAATGGACAACACTGATGCAAGTCAACTGGAACATGAGAGAACAGAGGGACTAATGTTGCCTTTCACTTTGCTTGCTACTGAAATATCATCCTGAAACAGTGGTTACTTTTTTAAGATGACAGCAAACACTAAATGGTGAGCAGTGTGTCCAGTACATACATTTTGGATATCTGCCTGTACCACCTTCCCTCGATATAATGCACCTGCACCACCATCTCTTAATATAATGCAAATGTTATCTGGGCGTACTTGGATTTCACAGTAAGCTGAATGCATACTAGAGAAAAGTGAGGTGTAAAAAAACTGTGTGATGTTATAGAATCAACAGCATCAGCATTGTGTTGCAAAAGGGTGTGGATCAAAATAAAGTCTCTTATTTTACAGGGGTCTAGCCATTTCTGTTTAATAGCAAGGTGATTCAGATAGAGAGTAGGTGATTTAGTATAAAGCAGGAAGGTAATGAGTATTGGAGCATTGCAGCGGCATTGCTAGAGTCACATGGTTCCTGAGAGGTGAGTACCACTCATAGGTTCATAGGTAAGTACTAAGCTAGCTAATGAGTACTAGAGCATTGCAGCAGCACTCCTAGAGTCATGTGATTCCTGAGATGTGAGTACTGCTCATAGATTCATAGGTACGTACTAAGCTAGCTGCCCTTGCTGACCATGTTACACATAGCTAATTTCCCTTTTGGTGCTTGAAATAACCTATCCTGTATGGTGTTAAATTAAACGTACTTATATCATGGTCAATAATTTTACATTACCCCTAGTGAGATCATAACAGTTAATTTGAGGGGATCCATGCATGGAATAAAGCTTTTAAGACCTGTCTCTCTCCATTAGTAGTACAGGGTGCAGTCCTGGGGTACATTTTATATTACCCACCTATAGATCTGAATTTTGCTTGAATGTGGACAGAGATCAGTTTTGTTTTACATAGATATGGATTCTGTTCCAAAGCTGTGGTATCCTCTGTGAAATATACCCATCCTTCAAAACCATTTTGTTAATGTTACAGAAAAGGTTTAGTTACCTGGATAGAGTATTTCTGATGCAATTAGATTTGCTAATGTGCATCATATTGGGCCAGAGGATGCCTTGTATGCCAGACACTGGACACCTCTTAGCAGTCTCTAGGATACCAAGTTTAGTCACAGAGCTTTGAGGTGGCCCACATAGAACATATTGTTTAGGCCTTGTATCCTTTTAGTAAAGGATCTCTTTAGGCATTCCAGTTTTTGCTTGCGTCTGGACCGATACATGACAAAGAAGGCATTATACTCAATGATTGGCCTAATGAGTGCTGAGTAAAGGCAGCAGTGACATCCCTATATCTAGACACAATGCCTTTGTTTATAAGCTGCACAATATAATAGGTTCATAGGTAGGTACTAGGCTATTTGCCCGAAGGCATTTATAAGCCTAGTCAGAATATGTTGGCTTTCGCTGCCCCCTTAGATTAGTTCCGTGTGCCTCTGTCCAGCAGATCCACTGAAGTGATCTGTGGGGTAAACTTTCTGTTTCCCATCCACTCATCAAGGTTTCTTTTGAAGAGTGTTAGTGAGGAGCACTGCCTAATGTTGATTGGGGTCTTGTTCCAAAGCATGGGAAGTCTCTGGGACAGGAATCTATCCCTCCATTACATCCTATTTATTGTTGTGGTGAGGTTTAGATCCCTAGAGCGTGTGGCTCGAGGGTGTAAGATTTTCTTTAGGTGGAATATGTCTATCAATTCTGGGTTGGACATGGCCTTGTATGTCAGTCAGAGATCACCTCTGAGTAGGCAGTATGCAACCGAGTACAGCTGGTGTTTCTTCAGTCGAGCTGCATAGGGCATCTGTTTGAGGCCAGTGATCCTCTTGGTGAGGTACTTCTGTGGTCTTTCCAGCTGTTTCAGGTGTCTTGTAAGGTACATCCCAAAATGGCGTTGCACTCTATGATAGGTCTGATGAGTGATGAGTAGAGGGGCACAATGACCTCTTTTGATCTGGATGCAAACCCTTTTGTGATTAGGTGGGCCACGTAGAAGGATTTTCTAACCACTTTGGCAATGTGATTATCAAAGGTGAGATTACTATCTACTTGGGTCCCCAGATCCTTATTACATCTTCTGAATTTAGCCTAGGGGACTACCACCTATGTGATAGTTTGTAGGTACTTTGTTTTTTCCAAAGGGGATGACTATGCACTTTTTGGCATTTAGCTCGAGGCCATGATTTTGACACCAGGTATCCATCTCAGTGAGACCATTTTGGAAGATGTCTGTGTCAGCCGGAGAGTCAATTATAGCCCCTAGTTTGCAGTCATCTGCAAACTTGGTCAACCATAGTCCTCCTGTGCTTGCCTGTACCTCTGAGAAGTATATGCCGAACAGGAGGGGTCCTAGGACTGAGCCCTGGGGAATGCCACTTGTAACGGGTTTAGAGTCAGACCTAGCTCCCATAACTCTCACCATGTGGGTTCTATCCGTGAGCCAGTTGGCAACCCATCTTGTGACATAGGGGTTTATGTTCAGGCTGGTGAGCTTGTCTATAATAACAGAATGGGGAATGGTGTTGAAGGCCTTAGCGAGCTCTAGGTAGGCTGTGTGTACAACCTTTCCCTCATCTATAGCCTTGGTAACTGTCTCAAAGAAGTCCACTAGATTTAGGAAGCATGATCTGCCATTAACAAAGCCAAACTGTGTAGAGTCCAGTGTTTGGAGGTTCCCAATGTCTTTGTTAATGAGTTCCATGATGATGCACTCCATAGCCTTGCAGACCAAGCTAGTCAGGCTTATAGGGCGATAGTTCCCGGGGTCTGTTTTGGAGCAGAATAACTATTGCTGTGCACCACTCTATGGGTATGTAGCTGAGTTTGAACAGTGTGTTTAGGTGAGGGGTTAGTTCATCTTTGAGCTCGTGTAGGACGCAGCCTGGGACACTGTCCGGTCCCATTGATGTGGTGTTTTTGGCTTTGGAGAAGGCTGTTTTAACCTTAATGTTTGTGATTTCAGGGACTCTACATTCTTCTGGTATGGTTATGGGCCCTTTTGGGGGTGAGAGGGGGGGGTGAGGTTTGCGCTGAACCTGTCTGCCAGGATGTTGGCGATATCGGTCGGTTCAGTGTATTTTGTGCCATTCTGCACTAACTCTGAGCATTGCCACTTAGATTCTTGACATAGCTAAAGGATGCCTTGTGGTTATCTTTGGAGTCCTTGGCAATTTTACTTTCAAAGCTCGCCTTGGATGATTTTATGAGGGATCGTAGTTTCTTGCTGATACTGATCAGGGATGTCTTCCCTTCTTGGGATTTTACTCTTTTTTGTACTAGTTTCCTCCTTCTATTGTATAACTTGTTTATGGTAGGAGTCCACTAGACTGGTTACCTTTTCTTGGAGGTGTGAGTCTTGGTTTTGCTTGGGATGACAAGATCCATGCATTCTTGTAGGTGCCTGTAGAATGCATTAGTAGAGGATTTTGCAGCTTGGACAGTGTTATCCTTCAGCATGAGGGCTTTGAAACTTTCCACCTTGGTCTTAAGTAACGTGAAGTTTGCTTTTGAAAAGTTTTTCATAGTGGTTTTCTTGTCAGGGGGTGGGGGCGGAATGTGGATATCTGAAGTGATTTGTTTATGGTCAGATCAAACCAGTGAGGGGTTGACCTCCAGTTTGGAACACCGGTCGCCCATGTTGGTGATGACCAGGTCCAATATGTTGTCACCTCTGGTGGGAGGGTTGACCAGTTGAACCAGGGTGTTTGAGTTTATAAATTCTAGGAAATGTTGGGCAAGGGAGTTAGTACTTGAGTAGTTCTCCCAGTTAATGTTTGGGTAATTGAAATCACCCAATATTAGGGTGTTTGGTAGGACCTTTATGTTTCCCAGTGTTTCCAGCAATGCAAAATGAGAGTCCTGGGACATGGTAGGTGATCTGTAGCAAGCTACATTTTGAATTGCAGTTTTGCCCATTGTTAGTTGCACGTGGATGATCTCTGAAGCAAAATGGTGTGCCATTAACCTGGAGGTGTGGGTATCCTTGATGAATATGGATACGCCCCCGCCTTTTGTTTCTTGGTTTGGGTTCTGTGGCTGAAATGTATGGTATGAGTTGTAGCCTGGTAGTGCTGAGGTGCTCAATGGAGCCTTAAACCAGGTTTCTGTTACTGCACAGATATTGATTTATTCCATACTGAGGAGTGCCTTGAGTGCATGCATTTTAAAGTTTAAACTTCTGGCACTGAGTAGCATTACCCTCAGTTTTTTGTTACTTGTGCTATTTACAGTGGTGGGTTTGTCTTTTGAACCTTGCCTAAAAAAGGCACTATGGGGGTGGCAAGGGCCTTGGCCAGTATTCAAAAGCTTAAGGGTGACAGGTGCAAGCAGTCTCTAGTGAAGCAGCGTGGCTTGTTGAGCATGTCATCCCAGGCAGACAGACACTGGATCCCCTTTGAATGACACCAGAAACTTAGCCAATTGTTGAAATCGAGAATTTTTTCTTTATACCGTGGTATTATTCTTGGTGAAAGCCAGATGCTACTTGGGGTCAGGGTCATACTGGCCTGGGCTACGTGATCAGAGAGCTCTTCCATGTCTCTTTTCATGTAGTCCAGGGAGGTATGGCTCAGGTCATTCACACCAACATGGTCATATTTGTACTTGTTCTGGAGTGACCTGAGTGCTTGTGTTATGTGGCAGATCCTGGCACCCGACAGGCAGCTAACAGTAACCCTCTCCTTATTCAGCCTAGTGAGTGTAGAGTCACCTATTACTAGTATGTTGGGTATGTTATTTTGCCCTAAGGGCTGTGAATGCATGGCACACTGGGTTTTGTGAAGTATGTGTTTCATGGTACATTCTTATGACAATGGACATGTGTTGGTTGAAAGTTACGTCACTGCCCACATAAGTTCTAAAATGCTGAACAAGTGGTTCAGATTTTAGGGATGCATTGACAAAGTGATAGTTCCCTGGGTTAGACATGCGCAAAGGATAAGGTAATGCATTTTTTGGCATATAGTCTCAGTCCTTTTTTCTGGCACCAGTTATTTGTTCAGAACAAACCTTCCTGCAGGATGGCTAACTCATTTGGTGATTTAATGATTCCTCCTAGCTTGCAAGCATTTCCAGTGCCATTTGGTATTGGCTTTTACTTCAGAGATGTAGATTCCAAACAGGAGAGCTCCCAGCACCAAACCCTGGGGGACTACACTGGTGGCTGGTTTCTATGTGAAGGTAGTTTCCCTTATTTTGATTTCCTGCATCCAACCTGAATGGGGGATTGTGTCAAAAGTGTTGGCCAGGTTGAGGTATATGATGTTTACCATTTTACCTTCATCTATTGCTTTGGTGACCTTTTCAAAAAAAATCCACCAGGTTAAGTAAGCATGACTTGCCCTTGATGAATACAAATTGAGGTAGGTCCAGTGTTTATTGATTAGTTCTATGATAAGTCTTTCCATGGCTTTGCATATGAGTCAAATCAGACTTGTGGGTCAGTAATTACCTAGATCTGTGGAAGGTCCTCCATTATGCAGGGAAATTACTGTAGCTGTTCTCCATTCACTTATTATAAAACCTGCATGAAGGATGAGATTAAGCACTGTTATTAGGTGGGTGACTAAATTGTACTTCATGTTATTTAAAATGCATCTAGGTATATTGCCAGGACCCATCAAAACAATATTTTTAGCTTTTGATCTCTGGTTTCAGTTTTATTTTAAAGAAGATGACTTTATGGTCAGACCTTACAAGTGATGAAAATATACAAGGGATGGTGCAAGATGACCCAATATTAGTAAGGACAGGATACAAGATGCTGCCCCCCCTATTTGATACTCTAACT
The DNA here is from genome assembly GCF_019279795.1 of Protopterus annectens. Lineage (NCBI taxonomy): Eukaryota > Metazoa > Chordata > Ceratodontiformes > Protopteridae > Protopterus > Protopterus annectens. The sequence goes on along the minus strand of NC_056725.1, from coordinate 1,779,981,957 downwards.
AATTGTTGTTGGGCATTTGTATTGACAAAGCCCAAGAATCTTTGTGCTTATGCAATAGTGGTGGTATAGGTTTCCTAGTCTATAGTTAGGTAGTATAGATCACCTAGGAAAATAGTATTAGGTTTAATATAGAGTGATTCCAGTTTCTGTAGATAGGCATTGTGATTCTCTCTGGGGTCATAGCGAATGTTCTATAGCTAGCTAATATATGGTATGGGACCTTTCTGATGGCAATTTGGACATGAAGAAGCTTTAGTGCATTGCACTGTTTTGCAGCCTTGATATGAGTCTGTTCTGGATGAAGCCTGAGACACCTCCACCTTTTTTGCCCTGTACAATAGCTAGTCTAAACACATTGAGTGATCTCCACTGTTTTAAACTATTCCTCAGTAATTACCCAGGTGTCTACATCCTCCAGCATTTGGAGAGATTACAGGGCTTGTACCTGTAACTCATTTGTTATAGCTCCACATATAAAATTGTAAGGTGCAGTGTTAACGTGTAAGGTGTTGTGTTTGTAACACATTTCTTGAATTATTAGGACTAAGTATAAAGACAGGAAGCCACATCTTACACAGCCTACTAAAACAAATACTACACTAATCTGTGCAAAACAAATACTAAAATAGATATTTAATTAGGAAAGCAACTCCTTTAAAGAGGAATCTGTAAATTTTACTTGATGGTAAAATAAATTAAGACAAAGTATGTGGCATAATATCAGCATATAAACAAAGCAATAACATACAGCACTGAAAATGTATCTACTTTCAAGATTAGTTTTAACGCTAAATTATCTTAATGGCTTAAGCAATTTTTCTGTGCAGGTGTTCATATTGCATGCATGCCCATGCAGAGGGATGCCCTAAACACTGACACATGCCCATGTTAATTTATTTTAACTCCAAGATAAAGCAATCTTTGAGAAAGATGGAGAGTAAGTTTATTTGGTATGATTGGAAAACTAAACATTTTTTTCTCTTAGAAAAAGTCAGATGGGTGTGGTTCAACCATGTAGGTGGTCACAGAGCAGGATTGTTCAAATCTGCATTAAGATGTGCAGAAGTGTAGTTTTAATTTTGAAGTTTGCCAAGAATATATTATTGCTCTGGGTTCAAGAAACCTACTCAGTTAATTAAATGCACTGTTTTGTAGTTGATGAGTGCAGTTAACTCAACATTTGTTGTATTTATAGGATCATAGGATCACAGGAGGTTACTAGGTTAATGGCCCTGGGGCTCTTACAAGCCTACCTAAGAGTTTATCCCCAAAAAAGAAACCACAGTCAGCACCTGTCACCCCTGTCAATGAGGGACAAAGGTGGAACCCCTGGGACAAATTTATGTCTTCCCATCCACTCATCAAGGTTGCTTTTGAAGAGGGTCAAGTGAGGTACTCTGTTTGACATGTATGGGAAGTCTATCCTAGAGATGGGGCAGCCACTGGGAGACAAACATGTCTCTCCAGCAGGTTTTGTTGATGTTGCATATTAGATTTAGGCCTATCGAGCAGGTAATGCGCGAGGAGTTAGATTTATGGATATGAAGCATCTCCAGTAGGGCAGGGTCAACTATTGCCTTGTTATGCTGTTCAGATTTCAAGATTTTTTAAATAAAAGCCAGATTTCATCTTTCAGTTTCAAATAAATGGATTTTATGACTTTGTGATGTAGTAGTCAGGCTTAAAAAGTAGACTCAAATTTCTTGTGAAAGAAAAGTATGCCCTGAGATAATAGAATATATAATTTCTTAAATTATTAAGCAGTTCGGAGCATAATACTTATACAATGGGGTAATGTTTCTCCATGGTTCCTCAGACTTGTCAGTCTAATAACTATGATTGCAGATTGCATTATTAATGGTTCTCCATAGTTTCCCAGACTTGCCAGTCTAATAACTATGATTGCAGATTGCATTATTAATGTTTCTTCGTGGTTCCTCAGACTTGTCAGAACTGTCAGTCTAATAACTGCGATTGCAGATTGCATTATTAATGTTTCTTCGTGGTTCCTCAGACTTGTCAGAACTGTCAGTCTAATAACTGCGATTGCAGATTGCATTATTAATGGTTCCCCGTGGTTCCTCAGACTTGTCAGTCTAATAGCTATGATTGCAGATTGCATTATTAATGTTTCTCCATGGTTCCTCAGACTTGTCAGTCTAACAGATACGATTGCAGATTGCATTATTAATGTTTCTCCATGGCTCTTCAGACTTGTCAGTCTAATAACTACGATTGCAGATTGCATTATTAATTTTTCTCCATGGTTCCTCAGACTAGTCAGTCTAATAACTATGATTGTAGATTGCATTATTGTTTCTCCATGGTTCCTCAGACTTGTCAGTCTAGTAACTATGATTGCCGATTGCATTATTAATGTTTCTCCATGGTTCCTCAGACTTGTCAGTCTAATAACTATGATTACAGATTGCATTATTAATGTTTCTCCATGGTTCCTCAGACTTGTCACTCTAATAACTACGATTACAGATTGCATTATTAATGTTTCTCCATGGTTCCTCAGACTTGTCACTCTAGTAACTACGATTGCCGATTGTATTATTAATGTTTCTCCATGGTTCCTCAGACTTGTCACTCTAATAACTATGGTTGCAGATTGCATTATTAATGTTTCTCCATGGTTCCTCAAACTTGTTACTCTAATAACTATGGTTGCAGATTGCATTATTAATGCTTCTCAATGGTTCCTCAGACTTGTCAGTCTAGTAACTACGATTGCCAATTGCATTATTAATTTTTCTCCATGGTTCCTCAGACTAGTCAGTCTAATAACTACGATTGTAGATTGCATTATTGTTTCTCCATGGTTCCTCAGACTTGTCACTCTAATAACTACGATTACAGATTGCATTATTAATGTTTCTCCATGGTTCCTCAGACTTGTCACTCTAGTAACTACGATTGCCGATTGTATTATTAATGTTTCTCCATGGTTCCTCAGACTTGTCAGTCTAATAACTATGATTACAGATTGCATTATTAATGTTTCTCCATGGTTCCTCAGACTAGTCAGTCTAATAACTACGATTGTAGATTGCATTATTGTTTCTCCATGGTTCCTCAGACTTGTCACTCTAATAACTACGATTACAGATTGCATTATTAATGTTTCTCCATGGTTCCTCAGACTTGTCAGTCTAGTAACTATGATTGCCCATTGCATTATTAATGTTTCTCCATGGTTCCTGAGACTTGTCAGTCTAATAACTATGATTACAGATTGCATTATTAATGTTTCTCCATGGTTCCTCAGACTTGTCACTCTAATAACTACGGTAGCAGATTGCATTATTAATGTTTCTCCATGGTTCCTCACTTGTCACTCTAATAACTATGGTTGCAGATTGCATTATTAATGTTTCTTCATGGTTCCTCAGACTTGGCAGTCTAATAACTACAATTGCAGAATGCATTATTAATTTTTCTCCATGGTTCCTCAGACTTGTCAGTCTAGTAACTACGATTGCCGATTGCATTATTAATGTTTCTCCATGGTTCCACAGACTTGTCACTCTAATAACTATGATTGCAGATTGCATTATTAATGTTTCTCCATGGTTCCTCAGACTTGGCAGTCTAATAACTACAATTGCAGAATGCATTATTAATTTTTCTCCATGGTTTCTCAGACTTGTCAGTCTAATAACTATGGTTGCAGATTGTATTATTAATGTTCTCTGTGATTCCTCAGACTTGTCAGTGTAATAACTATGGTTGCAGATTGCATTATTAATGTTCTCTGTGGTTCCTCAGACTTGTCAGTCTAGTAACTACGATTGCCGATTGCATTATTAATGTTTCTCCATGGTTCCACAGACTTGTCACTCTAATAACTATGATTGCAGATTGCATTATTAATGTTTCTCCATGGTTCCTCAGACTTGGCAGTCTAATAACTACAATTGCAGAATGCATTATTAATTTTTCTCCATGGTTTCTCAGACTTGTCAGTCTAATAACTATGGTTGCAGATTGTATTATTAATGTTTTCTGTGGTTCCTCAGACTTGTCAGTGTAATAACTATGGTTGCAGATTGCATTATTAATGTTCTCTGTGGTTCTTCAGACTTGTCAGTCTAATAACTACGATTGCCGACTGCAATATTAATGTTCTCAGTGGTTCCTCAGACTTTTCAGTCTAATAACTACGATTGCTGATTGCATTATTAATGTTTCTCCATGGTTCCTCAGACTTGTCACTCTAATAACTATGGTTGCAGATTGCATTATTAATGTTTCTCCATGGTTCCTCAGACTTGTCAGTCTAGTAACTATGATTGCCGATTGCATTATTAATGTTTCTCCATGGTTCCTCAGACTTGTCAGTCTAATAACTATGATTACAGATTGCATTATTAATGTTTCTCCATGGTTCCTCAGACTTGTCACTCTAATAACTACGATTACAGATTGCATTATTAATGTTTCTCCATGGTTCCTCAGACTTGTCACTCTAGTAACTACGATTGCCGATTGTATTATTAATGTTTCTCCATGGTTCCTCAGACTTGTCACTCTAATAACTATGGTTGCAGATTGCATTATTAATGTTTCTCCATGGTTCCTCAAATTTGTTACTCTAATAACTATGGTTGCAGATTGCATTATTAATGCTTCTCAATGGTTCCTCAGACTTGTCAGTCTAGTAACTACGATTGCCAATTGCATTATTAATTTTTCTCCATGGTTCCTCAGACTAGTCAGTCTAATAACTACGATTGTAGATTGCATTATTGTTTCTCCATGGTTCCTCAGACTTGTCAGTCTAGTAACTATGATTGCCCATTGCATTATTAATGTTTCTCCATGGTTCCTGAGACTTGTCAGTCTAATAACTATGATTACAGATTGCATTATTAATGTTTCTCCATGGTTCCTCAGACTTGTCACTCTAATAACTACGGTAGCAGATTGCATTATTAATGTTTCTCCATGGTTCCTCACTTGTCACTCTAATAACTATGGTTGCAGATTGCATTATTAATGTTTCTTCATGGTTCCTCAGACTTGGCAGTCTAATAACTACAATTGCAGAATGCATTATTAATTTTTCTCCATGGTTCCTCAGACTTGTCAGTCTAGTAACTACGATTGCCGATTGCATTATTAATGTTTCTCCATGGTTCCACAGACTTGTCACTCTAATAACTATGATTGCAGATTGCATTATTAATGTTTCTCCATGGTTCCTCAGACTTGGCAGTCTAATAACTACAATTGCAGAATGCATTATTAATTTTTCTCCATGGTTTCTCAGACTTGTCAGTCTAATAACTATGGTTGCAGATTGTATTATTAATGTTCTCTGTGATTCCTCAGACTTGTCAGTGTAATAACTATGGTTGCAGATTGCATTATTAATGTTCTCTGTGGTTCCTCAGACTTGTCAGTCTAGTAACTACGATTGCCGATTGCATTATTAATGTTTCTCCATGGTTCCACAGACTTGTCACTCTAATAACTATGATTGCAGATTTCATTATTAATGTTTCTCCATGGTTCCTCAGACGTGGCAGTCTAATAACTACAATTGCAGAATGCATTATTAATTTTTCTCCATGGTTTCTCAGACTTGTCAGTCTAATAACTATGGTTGCAGATTGTATTATTAATGTTTTCTGTGGTTCCTCAGACTTGTCAGTGTAATAACTATGGTTGCAGATTGCATTATTAATGTTCTCTGTGGTTCTTCAGACTTGTCAGTCTAATAACTACGATTGCCGACTGCAATATTAATGTTCTCAGTGGTTCCTCAGACTTGTCAGTCTAATAACTACGATTGCTGATTGCATTATTAATGTTTCTCCATGGTTCCTCAGACTTGTCACTCTAATAACTATGGTTGCAGATTGCATTATTAATGTTTCTCCATGGTTCCTCAGACTTGCCAGTCTAATAACTACGGTTGCAGATTGCATTATTAATGTTCTCTGTGGTTCCCCAGACTTGTCATTCTAATAACTACGGTTGCAGATTGCATTATTAATGTTCTCTGTGCTTCCTCAGACTTGTCAGTCTAATAACTACTGTTGCAGATTGCATTATTAATGTTCTCTGTGGTTCCTCAGACTTGTCAGTCTAATAACTACGATTGCCGATTGCATTATTACCGTTCTCAGTGGTTCCTCAGACTTGTCAGTCTAATAACTACAATTGCTGATTGCATTATTAATGTTTCTCCATGGTTCCTCAGACTTGTTAGTCTAATAACTACGATTGCAGGTTGCATTATTAATGTTTCTCCATGGTTCCTCAGACTTGTCAGTCTAATAATTACAATTGCTGATTGCATTATTAATGTTTCTCCATGGTTCCTCAGACTTGTCAGTCTAATAACTATGGTTGCAGATTGCATTATTAATGTTCTCTGTGGTTCCTCAGACTTGTCACTCTAATAACTACGATTGCAGATTGCATTATTAATATTTCTCCATGGTTCCTCAGACTTGCTAGTCTAATAACTACGATTGTCGATTGCATTATTAATGTTTCTCCATGGTTCCACAGACTTGTCACTCTAATAACTATGATTGCCGATTGCATTATTAATGTTTCTCCATGGTTCCTCAGACTTGTCAGTCTAATAACTACGGTTGCAGATTGCATTGTTAATGTTCTCTGTGGTTCCTCAGACTTGTCAGTCTAATAACTATGATTGCTGATTGCATTATTAATGTTCTCTGGGGTTCCTCAGACCTGTCAGTCTAATAACTACGGTTGCAGATTGCATTATTAATGTTTCTCCATGGTTCCTCAGACTTGTCAGTCTAATAACTACGGTTGCATATTGCATTGTTAATGTTCTCTGTGGTTCCTCAGACTTGTCAGTCTAATAACTATGATTGCTGATTGCATTATTAATGCTCTCTGTGGTTCCTCAGACTTGTCAGTCTAATAACTACGATTACAGATTGCATTATTAATGTTTCTCCATGGTTCCTCAGACTTGTCAGTCTAATAACTATGATTGCTGATTTCATTAGTAATGCTCTCTGTGGTTCCTCAGACTTGTCAGTCTAATAACTACGATTACAGATTGCATTATTAATGTTTCTCCATGGTTCCTCAGACTTGTCAGTCTAATAACTACAATTGCAGATTGCATTATTAATGTTCTCTGTGGTTCCTCACACTTGTCAGTCTAATAACTGCGGTTGCAGATTGCATTATTAATGTTTCTCCATGGTTCCTCAGACTTGTCAGTCTAATAACTATGATTGCTGATTGCATTATTAATGTTCTCTGCGGTTCCTCAGACTTGTCAATCTAATAACTACGATTGCTGATTGCATTATTAATGTTCTCTGTGGTTCCTCAGACTTGTCAGTCTAATAACTACGATTGCTGATTGCATTATTAATGTTCTCTGTGGTTCCTCAGACTTGTCAGTCTAATAACTATGATTGCAGATTGCATTATTAATGTTCACTGTGGTTCCTCAGACTTGTCACTCTAATAACTACCATTGCAGATTGCATTATTAATACTTCTCCATGGTTCCTCAGACTTGTCAGTCTAATAACTACGATTGCTGATTGCATTATTAATGTTTCTCCATGGTTCACCAGACTTGTCACTCTAATAACTACGATTGCCGATTGCATTATTAATGTTTCTCCATGGCTCCTCAGACTTGTCAGTCTAATAACTATGATTGCTGATTGCATTATTAATGTTTCTCCATGGTTCCTCAGACTTGTCAGTCTAATAACTACGACTGCCGATTGCATTATTAATGTTCTCTGTGGTTCCCCAGGCTTGTCAGTCTAATAACTACGATTGCTGATTGCATTATTAATGTTCTCAGTGGTTCCTCAGACTTGTCAGTCTAATAACTACAATTGCCAATTGCATTATTAATGTTCTTTGTGGTTCCTCAGACTTGTCAGTCTAATAACTACGATTGCAGATTGCATTATTAATGTTTCTCCATGGTTCCTCAGACTTGTCAGTCTAATAACTATGATTGCTTATTGCATTATTAATGTTTCTCCACGGTTCCTCAGACTTGTCAGTGTAATAACTACGATTGCCGATTGCATTATTAATGTTCTCTGTGGTTCCTCAGACTTGTCAGTCTAATAACTACAATTGCTGATTGCATTATTAATGTTCTCTGTGGTTCCTCAGACTTGTCAGTCTAATAACTACGGTTGCAGATTGCATTATTAATGTTTCTCCATGGTTACTCAGACTTGTCAGTCTAATAACTACGGTTGCAGATTGCATTGTTAATGTTCTCTGTGGTTCCTCAGACTTGTCAGTCTAATAACTACGATTGCTGATTGCATTATTAATGTTCTCTGTGATTCCTTAGGCTTGTCAGTCTAATATCTACAGTTGCAGATTGCATTATTAATGTTCTCTGTGGTTCCTCAGACTTGTCAGTCTAATAACTACGATTGCAGATTGCATTATTAATGTTCTCTGTGGTTCCTCAGACTTGTCAGTGTAGTAACTACGATTGCTGATTGCATTGTTAATGTTCTCTGTGGTTCCTCAGACTTGTCAGTCTAATAACTATGGTTGCAGATTTCATTATTAATGTTTCTCCATGGTTCCTCAGACTTGTCAGTCTAATAACTACGATTGCTGATTGCATTATTAATGTTCTCAGTGGTTCCTCAGACTTGTCAGTCTAATAACTACAATTGCCAATTGCATTATTAATGTTCTTTGTGGTTCCTCAGACTTGTCAGTCTAATAACTACGATTGCAGATTGCATTATTAATGTTTCTCCATGGTTCCTCAGACTTGTCAGTCTAATAACTATGATTGCTTATTGCATTATTAATGTTTCTCCACGGTTCCTCAGACTTGTCAGTGTAATAACTACGATTGCCGATTGCATTATTAATGTTCTCTGTGGTTCCTCAGACTTCTCAGTCTAATAACTACGATTGCCGATTGCATTATTAATGTTCTCTGTGGTTCCTCAGACTTGTCAGTCTAATAACTATGATTGCAGATTGGATTATTAATGTTCTCTGTGGTTCCTCAGACTTGTCAGTCTAATAACTACGATTGCCGATTGCATTATTAATGTTCTCTGTGGTTCCTTAGACTTGTCAGTCTAATAACTACGATTGCAGATTGCATTATTAATGTTTCTCCATGGTTCCTCAGACTTGTCAGTCTAATAACTACGATTGCTGATTGCATTATCAATGTTCTCTGTGGTTCCTCAGACTTGTCAGGCTAATAAGTATGATTGCAGATTGCATTATTAATGTTCTCTGTGGTTCCTCTGACTTGTCATTCTAATAACTACGATTGCAGATTGCATTATCAATGTTTCTCTATGGTTCCTCAGACTTGTCAGTCTAATAACTACGATTGCCGATTGCATTATTAATGTTCTCTGTGTTTCCTCAGACTTGTCAGTCTAATAACTACGATTGCAGATTGCATTATTAATGTTCTCTGTGGTTCCTTAGACTTGTCAGTATAATAACTACGATTGCAGATTGCATTATTAATGCTCTCTGTGGTTCCTCAGACTTGTCAGTCTAATAACTACGATTGCCGATTGCATTATTAATGTTCTCTGTGGTTCCTCTGACTTATCAGTCTAATAACTACAATTGCAGATTGCATTATTAATGTTCTCTGTGGTTCCTCAGACTTGTCAGTCTAATAACTATGATTGCAGATTGCATTATTAATTTTTCTCCATGGTTCCTCAGACTTGTCAGTCTAATAACTATGGTTGCAGATTGCATTGTTAATACTCTCTGTGGTTCCTCAGACTTGTCACTCTAATAACTACGATTGCAGATTGCATTATTAATGCTCTCTGTGGTTCCTCAGACTTGTCACTCTAATAACTACGGTTGCCGATTGCATTATTAATGTTCTCTGTGGTTCCTCAGATTTGTCAGTCTAATAACTATGATTTCAGCTTGCATTATTAATGCACTCTGTGGTTCCTCAGACTTGTCACTCTAATAACTACGGTTGCAGATTGCATTGTTAATGCTCTCTGTGGTTCCTCAGACTTGTCAGTCTAATAACTACGGTTGCCGATTGCATTATTAATGTTTCTCCATGGTTCCTCATACTTGTCAGTCTAATAACTACAGTTGCCAATTGCATTATTAATATTCTCTTACTGCCATCTCACTCAGAAAGTCATCATGTGTGCAGTGCCATCAAGGGTTAATAATTAGCTAGCATGAATGTTATCACCTGCTTTTTATAGATATATTTATTTCTTCAGTACCTTTTAACAAATCTTTGAAGAATCTTGTGTCTTAATTTTTGGATTTCTTGCCCTAGCTTTAGTCAGTCTAAGAGATCTATAAAATGTTATGGATTGTAGTTTACTTGCTACTGAATATATTTGTTTCTTCCATCTGCAAAGAAGGTGACACGTATTTAGATAACCATTTCACTTTTATCACTCATGATTCCAATTTTATCTTCCATAAGGTCATTATGTTTGTATCACGTATAATGATACATTCCCTCTATATATTTATTGGTTTTCTCTCCCCATGAGTGATTTGCTTCTTTATAAATTCACACATTCTTACTAAGCTTAAACAAATGGGATCACTGAGAATTAGCCACATCACCCAGTACATAAGAGAGAAATACCGTGTCTCCCTTTTGGTAGATTTTCCTAACATAATCTAGACGAAAAATTCTGATTACTCATCTAGTCATCCTGACTGGTTTTAATAGTTTCTAGGGAAGCAGTCTGCTTGATATATAAGAACAGCCTACTGCGGAACTAGGGAATGCATTGTAAATGACGCATATCGCACCATCTGATACTAGTGATTTGGTAGTACAGGATTAGATTACTAGAGCAGGTATTTGCTTTATAACTTAATCTGTTTAATTAAAGGATTTGAAACAGTGCCGGGTCATTTATAGCATAGAATGCCAAGCAGGGATCATCCCTCAGAAGCCTGTATGACACTGCCTAAGAGGGCCAGGGTTTTAGTCTGTCAAAGTACCTAAAGTTATTGAGAACCAAGTTCTTTTTAGTTTAACACTAAAGTATTGAGTTAGTTTAGGCATTTATTAAGGTACATGTCAAAGAGGGCATTATATTCAATGATGTACCTAATAAGAGAGGATAAAGCGGTGCAACAACATCTTTGGACTTTAAAGAGATACCATGTAGAATAACTTGTGCAAGGTAGAATATTTAGCCACAAAAGACACATGGCAGTTAAAGGAGAGTTTGTTATCAACATAACTATGGTAGTGAACTGTGTCCTTAAATAAACTGCTAAACATTTGCTAAGGAAGGAGAGTTTGTTATCAACATAACTATGGTACTGCACTGTGTCTTTAAGTGAACTGCAGAACATTTGCTCAGAAAGGAGAGTTTATTGACATAACTATGGTACTGCACTGTGCCTTTAAGTGAACTGAATGTGCTCTAAGCTTTCTCTGCTTGAACTAACTAAACCTGAATACGTACCTCACATACTTCAGGTGCACTGTTATTTCAGACGAATTTCAATGTCTGTATGATTGCTGCTCTTATTTCTGCATTTGCTGTTTTAACATCCCTGACACCTCTGACCTTATATTCCATCCTCACGGCTATTCTTTACTCCTTCTATTATTAACAATCAATATTTGTCTTTAATTCATAGACTTTCCCTGGTTTCAGTCATTCTTTTTTTTCCCCTGTAACAGCTGTATTCCCCTTTGAATATATACTGCAAACCTATTGCTTCTTAATGTTGTTAGCCAACTTCTGGAAATAATTCATTCATTAATAAACTCTCTTCCTCTCTGCTTTGCTCTTCTCTCTTTTAGGAGTTATAGGCTTATAGCCAGCCTGTATTCCTTCACCTGTTTGAAGAAGCTCCCAGATAATCTCCATTCCCAGTTGCACAAGTCATGATTCAGGCTGCTGTTTTTTCCCCCGTGAAGATCATTATTCGTCTCTAGTGCACAGTTGCTTGGATTAACCTTTGTCAAAGCACAGAAGGCATGTGACATCTCATTTTGAATAGTAAGAAAGCTGTGGTGTTCTGCAAATATTTAGCACACAGTTTTTATAACAAGATATTACCTGTCAGGTTTAATTTCTCCAAATCTTCTGGATTTCTAATACAATGACAGGAATGGACCCCATTCATAAGTCTGGATATGATTAAAGTACATAAAGTTAGTATTGTTTCAATATTTGATGTTAGCCAAAAGTGCTTTTTACAGGACCCACAACGTGCCAGGAACTGACTCCAAACTACATGTATTGGTAGTCTAAATATAACTGTAAATTATTATTTTTTTTATTTGACCTATTGCTTCTACTTCTGTTGGAACTGTTTGGCTGTCTTCCAATTGCTCTTACTTCTGCATGCAAGTCATTTTATTCTATGTCTTTGTGTCTCTCTGTAAGTAAGACACTGTGATCACTAGGTGCAGCAATTTCAATGATCAAATGCTACTTTTGTCTTCCTTTCATAGACTACTATATTTGGTTTCCTCACATCTATTTTCAGAACTGTTTGTAAATACGTGATTCCATGTGATATAAACTTCTCTATATTCCTTAGTGACTCATGTCTGCATGCTTCTCAGCTACTTCAGTACTGAAATGTTTGCAAAATTCCCAGTGCAACAACCTTGCCACAATATTATGCATTTCAGTGTACAGGACCTCTGTCATTAGTGTATCACACCCAACAACAACATGTGCATCTGTTTCCTGTTCTATTTTAGAGAACCTGCACTTGTGTGTTTCTCCCATACGTTCAATGGACTTTGTAAACCAGAGTGTACATAGTCCACTATCCTGAGCCGCCAATCTTTTGTCTTTTGGTTTAAATTCTCCTCTCCTTAACCATTCCTGCTGCAAGTCTTTGATCATCATGAGTTTGTTCCACAAGTTTTCTGTATTTGCTAGAATATTTACACCTTTTCCACATTTCTTGCATTCTCATCCGATTTTTCCCCTTATATTCTCTCTCTCTTGTTTTTTTGGGACATTGAGTTGCTGCCTGATTTTTGTCTACTTCTGCTTTGATTTCCATTCCCAATTGACACCACTATGCTTCTACTAAACTAAGCAGGAAAGTCATCTGAGACTTCTCCACATGTTTTAATATTTTCTCTATGTTTGGATCTGGTAGGGTCAGAAGATATGTATACAGACCCACAATTGCAGATCTGCACATGTAATCAGTTTCAAGGAGGCCCATACCTCCTTCAGAATGAGAGATATATAATATTGGGGGTTCCTGTTACATTGTTGAAAACTTGGAACTTCGAACCTGAGAACATCGAACTTGGATGTTCGAAGTTTCAAGTATTCAACCCTAAATAACTAAATAAATAAATAATAAATATACAACCTACCTAACTGTTGCAAGCACAGGGGCAAGCCCCCCTGCACCCCCACACCCCCCGCTCTTTAAATATACCAACTCCGAGATTGCGCTATAGTGCAGAAAGGAAAGATTTCCCTTCGGAGCTGGTATATTTAAAGAGTGGGGGGGTGTGCAGGGTGGCTTGCCCCCCTGCTTGCAATAATTTATTTACTGTTTTATGTTTTTTTTTTTTTTACTGTTATCGAAGTTCTGAAACTTCGAACATAAGGGTTCGACCTTATGGTGTTCGAAGTTTCAGAACTTCGATAACGTAATAGGAACCCTGATATTGGTATGCATTGATTTCTATATATCATTTGATAAGCATGAAGCATTTTATTGTTTTTCTGTACAACTGATCCATCACCTAAAAGTCCTGTCCCTATACTCAGTTTCATACAGACTCCTCAGAGGTGACCTATGTCTGGCATACAAACTAATCTCAGACCCCACCTTGATGGGACTGCTGCATATCTGCAAATCAAGCTCCACTTGAATAACCTGCTTGTGCGACCTCAACCTGGTCGGTGACATCAATAGGACTTGTTGGTGGGACAGATTTGTGTCCCAGAGATTCCCCCATCTGTGGAATAGACTCCCTCTCCACGTCAAGCAGAGTACCTCATTATCCTTTTTAAGTGCAACCTGGATAAGTGGATGGGAAACAGGAAATACACCCCTGGGATTCCACCTGTGTCCCTGCTGGACAGGGGCTTTGGGTGCTGAGTTGTCTAAACATGGGCTGAACTCTTGGCTAGGCTTATAAGGGCCTCAGGGCCAATAGTCTAGTAACTTCCTATGATCCTATGATCCTATGAATACATTTTGGGGCCAATCAGTTACTCCAAAACTATAAGTTAGAAAAGGAGGAGCAAATTGGTTTATAGCTTGGACTTTGTTCCTAGATGTCACGGCTGTTTTTAGTATTAGTTTTACTCTTCTGAAGTATTCCTTACTGAGTTTTGTTCACATTTGTTCAGGTTTTGTTGATCCTTCATCAGTTCCCAAATATTTATACACTCCCTCCTGCTCAAGTTCCTTTATATCACATTCCTGTCCTGCACTGAGGATTTTCTTGGTGTTGCAGCTTTCCTGCTTTTAAAATTGCTTTTGCACATTTATGAAGACTAAATAATATTCTTATATCGAATGAGAAGGATTTAACTGTTTGCAGTTGTGCTTTCAGCTCCTCATCTGATGAGCTATACAGTTTTAAGTAATCCACAAAAAGAAGATCACTTGGCTGCTTTCTGGGAGCAAAATTGTAACCAAGACTAATCTGTTAAGTAGACAGCTTAATGGATTAAGGGCAAGACAAAAGAGCAGCAGTGACAAAGAGTCACCGTAGAATATCTCCCTTCGAATTTTTATGTCTGGGATAATAATTTGTCCTTTATCATGGCTTAGCTGCAAGGTGGCTTGCCACTGTTTCATGGTCATTGTAATGTAATTGATCAATGCAGGGTTATCTTATATATCAGTAAGCACTCCTTTATCCATGACTGTGGGATACTGTCCAATGCTTTTTTGAAATCTATCATTCCTATACTTAGAGTCGACCCTTTTTACAATTCTCTAGCATGGCTTTATTTAACAACAAAGGATCCTTTGTTCCATATGGCTTCCTTTTGTTACCCTTTTGTTCTATTGCCATAACTGAGGGTTTTTTTCCTAAATGACTATAAACATCTGCATCAATTCCAGAATATAATTGGTCTATAGTTTTTAAGATGACTTGTAGGTTCACTCTTAAGGAGGAGTATCATTTTTCCTGTTGTTAACCAGACTGGTTTCTCATCAGGATGTGCATATAAGTAGTTCTTACTCAGTCCTAAATCTTTGTGCAAAGATGTTAATACTTTTAGCCAGCAGTCAGGTATTGCA
The DNA here is from genome assembly GCF_019279795.1 of Protopterus annectens. Lineage (NCBI taxonomy): Eukaryota > Metazoa > Chordata > Ceratodontiformes > Protopteridae > Protopterus > Protopterus annectens. Next base: position 1,779,966,711 of record NC_056725.1, on the reverse strand, counting down.
GCTGGGCCTGGGATTTTCCAGTTAGAAGCTTTCCTCAGTTTTGTTTCAATTTCTCTGTCCATTACTCCATTCAACTTCATATCTTCTACATTTGAGCTTCTTACTGTTTCTTTTAATGTATCTCTCCATTCAGCATCTTTGTTATGTTCCAAAGGGTCTTCATAAATATTTCTCCAAAATCTATTTCTTATTTTTTTTTTTGCTAGAATTTCTATTCCTTTTATTCTGTTTCCCAGTTCTCTATATATTTGTTGGATTTAATACTTTTTCTGTATGTTTATCTGCATGTCTTCTATGTTTTTTATTTATTTTTTTGCCTGTGCTGATATATTTAGTCTATTATTTGCCATACTGCATGATGGATCTTGGCCTGTTTTGATACTGTGCATTGCTTTTATCACATCCATTTTTCTAAGTATTTTTGTTTATCTGTTCCTTTTCTGTACTCTTCTAACAGTGACACGTCTTGTCATTATTGTTTTACAGTTTTCTCTATTTTATTTTTCCATAATGGCATTTTGTTTTGGCACTTCCTTTCCCTTACTGGAATGTATTTTTGTGGCACAATTTTTTATTAATTTAGCTGTACAGTAATATATTGTATTTACTTTTGTTATATCACATTAATTTCTATTAACAATCTTGATTACTGCGTTCATCTGTTTTATCAGATTTCTAAAATTTTAGGTATTGTGTGTTTTCTGTAATATATTTTTTTGCACTGACCTTAATATGTCTATCCATCGCTATTAAATCAAGCAACTCTTCTCTTAGATCATTTTCTTCTAAACTGAGGATACATACTTTGCTATCTGTTTCCTAAGGGCATTCTACAGAAAGTTCCAGAATGTCTTCAAATGAAATATCTGCTTCAGCTGCATCATGCGTCATCCGTTGCTCCTCCATATGAGAACTCATTAGCCCATCACTACACAACATTGCCTGCATCAGAGTTACCACTGTTTCCTGCTCATTCCCTTGGTTTGTAACTCAAACTGAAGTTTTGCACTGGTTTCCTACTGAAAACAACAGAACATCTTCATGTGGCAAGTGCTCAGATGCTTCATGTTCCACCTGTTTCTCCTTAATTTGGGAACTCATTGTTCCATCATGCTGTGACATTACCTGAATTGGATTTTCTACACTAAATTCTTTTCTTCACAAGTAATCCATAACTTCAGTTTTTGTTTATTAAATTTCTCCATTACAAATCCTCTTTTCAACTTTCCCCTTTGTTTTCTTACTTTTGTATTGTTTAATGTTTCATATCTGGGTGCTTTTGCCTGTACTTCTCTTTAAATATCTCTGGTGTTCCTTTGTTGTATTGATTAGTTTTGCTTTCTCATTTGCATAGATATTGCACTTTATCAAATCTCTTTTTTTTTCTTGTGTCCATATTTCTACTTCAGATATCTTCCGCTCCACATGTTTCTCCTTAATTTGGGGGCTTGCTGTTTCATGAGGCTGTGACATAACCTGTATTAGACTTCCTACACTAAAGTCTTCCCTTCCCAGTTATTCCATATCTTCAGTTTCTATGTGTTCAACTTCTACTTTACTAATTTTCTATTCTATATTCCCACTTTGTGTTCTTATTTTTTGTATTGTAAAATTGTCCATATCTGGATGTCTTTGTCTGTGCTTCTCTTCAAATACCTTTGCAGATGCTTTTTCATATTGATTAGTTTGGCTTTCTCCTTTGCATAAATATTACACCATATCAGATCTCTTTTTTCCCATGTCAATGTTTCTTTTTTATACATTTCATAAATCTCCGGATTTTGTTCTTTATATTTTTTTTATATATTTCAAAAATCTCTGGATTTTGTTCTTTATATTTTTTTTTATACGTTTCAAAAATCTCCGGATTTTGTTCTTTATATTTTTGTATTTCCTGTGTTGCTTCTTTTTCCAGGTTGCCCAAAGCTTCTTCATCTATGCAATGTTTTGCTTGGGTCTTTTCTATTAATGAATTCAAATCTGCATTTGAAGATTTTGACAGTTTTTCTTGTGTAAGTATTTTTCTTTAATTTCTCTCTTACCCTTTGTGAATACCTTCTACCTGGAAATTCTGGGCTTCTTGCATAATAGTAATAACATATAATTTCTTCCTTATTCTGAGTAGTCCACTCTATCGTCCTTATGGCTTTTTTTATTGTATCAGTTTTTGTGTTTTTTGCTGACTATTGTTTCTTTCTACAACAGGGGGACATCCTCCTCCTGAGCCTTGCCTATCCCCTTTTTTAATTTCTCCAAGTCTTCTGGGTTTTTAATACCATGATGGGAATGGACCTCATTCCTGAGTCAAAGTATGATTAAAGTTCATGAAATTAGTATTGTTTCAATCTTTGATTTTAGAGAAAAGTGCTCTTTGCAGCACATATATTGGTAACATATCCAAATATGGTTGTAATTTTTTTTTTATAAGACCTGTTGCCCCTACTACTACTGGACCTGTCTGGGTATCCTTCTTCCACACTGTGTCTTGTGGATTCTGCACTGCTATTTTTTCACAGTCCTGGTACCAGTGTATACACTAGCACTGTGCAAATTGTTCCAGGTACCAGTCCACCCAGCTATCTTGTTTTATTTTTTAACCTACCTAGCTACATGATATATGCTATTTAACATACAGTCTATATATCACTTTTGTCTTTGTGAGATTTTTTTAAAAAGAGGGTCTATTAAGCAAAGGTGCTCACCAGTACTAGAAGATGCATTCAGTTCCAACATTTCTCTTCTCTTTTTCTTGCTGATTCCATCAACTCTCAATTCAGACTCCCAGCAGTGAGTATTGGAGTGTGCTACTGCAAACTCTCCACTCATATTGCATTTCAATTGCTCAGTCATATTTAAATTGGCCAGGGTCAGAGAACTGCTGGCTTTGCTGCTTCAAATCATTAATGCACATGCCCACAGCGATTGACTGCACCTTGCAGTCTGTGTTGCCCGCTATTCTCGCTTTCCTATTCCAATTCCCAAACTGCAACCCTTGGGCTTTCAGCTTTATACATACTGTTTTCCATCCATTCTACACCCCCTCTGACCCTATCATTAAAGACATACTAATTTAATATCAAAACCCTGTAGAATGCAATCCTCTTTCTCACTCAGCAAAATTATGCAATCATAACACCCCAGTCCACACCACCCTTCAACCTCTCCTCCCTCTGCTATATATACCAACTCTGATTCCCCAGGCTTTCTCACTACACTCCTCATACTTAATGTTCTACCCCTCCCTATAAGGTCTATTTCCCACCCATTATATATAATACACACCTTTTTCTTCATTATCCTGGTGAGATCAGATCATAAACTAATCTCACTGGAGGTCCTCATCCCTCCCCCACCTGAGATAAAAAAGACCACAGTGAAGAACTTCTCAAAAGCCAACTTCACACTTCTAAAGACTAGTGTGGGCTCCTTTAAGGCCCCCGAGCCAGCAGTAATCATTACTCAAGCCGCTGAATAACTTACAAATGCCTTCTACCAGCACCTACAGGACTGCATGGATCAGGCAATCCCAAACAAAACAAAGACTCTTTGTACCAAAGGCAAGCGTCCAGTCTGGTGGACCCCAGCCATAAACAAGCTCTACAACAAAAGGAGGAAGCTACTACAAGATAGAGCAAAATCCTTAAAAGGTAAGACACCTTTGATCATTATAAGTAAAAAACTAAGAGCTCTCATAAAATCATCCAAGGCAAATTTTGAGAGAAAAATCGCTAAGGACTCAAAAGACAATCATAAGGCCTTCTTTAGCTATGTTAGAAACCTGGGAGGAAACTTCCAGATATGCTCAGAATTAGTTCAAAATGATGTGAAAATTACTGAACCTACAGACATTGCCAACATACTGGCTGACAGGTTCAGTGCAAACATCTCCCCCCCTTCCCCCCCAAAAGGAGAGATATCTATACCAGAGGATTGTAGCCCCCCAAACATCTCTAACGCCCAGGTGAGAACTGCTCTCTCCAAGGCAAAAAACACAGCATCCATGGGACCGGATGGTGTCCCCGGCTGTGTGCTCCACGAACTCAATGAGGAATTAAACCCGCAGTTAGGACAGCCATTTAATCTTAGCCTCACCTCAGGATACATACCCAAGGAGTGGCGCACGGCAACTGTGGTCTCACTTCACAAAGGCGGTGCCTCCACCGACCCTGGAAATTACCGTCCCATCAGCTTGACAAGCCTGATCTGCAAAGCCATGGAGAGGATCATAATGGAACTCATAAATAAAGACATAGGGAACTTGCAGACTTTGGATCCAACCCAGTTTGGCTTTGTCAAAGGCAGATAATGCCTGTTAAACTTGGTTGACTTTTTTGAAACAGTCACCAAGGCCATTGATGAGGGAAAGGCAGTCCATACAGCCTACCTCGACCTGGCAAAGGCTTTCGACACAATACCCCACTCAGGTATCATTGAAAAACTCATCAGCTTAAATGTAAACCCATACATCACAAGATGGGTTGCAAACTGGCTAAGTGACAGAACCCACAGGGTCAGAGTTGCTGGCACCATGTCAGACTCAAAGCCTGTCACAAGTGGTATCCCACAGGGCTCAGTCCTGGTCCCACTCTTGTTCGGCATCTACTTTTCTGAAGTACAAGCAAACACAGGAGGGTTATGGCTGACAAAGTTTGCAGATGACTGCAAACTGGGCGCCATAGTCGAAAACACATCTGACACAGATATCCTTCAGAAGGGTCTCACAGAAATGGATAACTGGTGCCAGAGCCATGGCCTAAAGTTAAACGCCAAGAAATGCATAGTCATAGCCTTCGGGAAAAACAAGGTTACCCCTAGCTACCATATAGGTGGCAATCCACTGAGCACAGAAGAAGTTATCAGGGATCTGGGGACCCAGGTTGACAGTAACCTTCGTTTGACACTCACGTTGCTAAAGTAGTTAGGAAGACCTTCTACATTGCCCACCTGATCATGAAGGGATTCACATCTAGATCAAGGGAGGTCATCGTCCCCCTGTACTCATCACTCATCAGACCAATGATTGAGTACAATGCCCCATTCAGAATGTATCTGACCCGACACCTGCAGCAGCTGGAAAGGCCGCAAAAGTTCCTCACCAAAAGGATAAAGGGTCTCAAAAATATGTCTTATGCTGCCCGACTGAAAGAACTCCAGCTCTATTCAGTCGCTTACCGCTTGCTCAGAGGTGACCTGTGCCTGACATACAAGGCCATGTCAAACCCAGATTTGATGAACATGCTTCACCTCAAGAAATCTAGATCCCTCAAAACTACAAGGGCGGGAGACTTAAACCTTGACACGGTTATTAATAGGACGACATGCTGGAGGGATAGATTCATCACCCAGAGACTCCCTATGCTGTGGAACAAAATCCCAGTACATGTGAGGCAGAGCACCTCGCTGGCCTTGTTCAAGAGAAATCTTGACCAATGGATGGGAGATCGCAGATATACCCCAGGGATTACCTCAGTGTCACTGCTTGACAGAGGCACAGCAAAATAATGGGCATAGTTTTCTTCAAACTAAGGGGGTGGCGAAAGCCACAAAACTCTGGGCTAGGCTTATAAATGCCCTTGGGCAGATAGCCTAGTATGAACCTATGAACCTATAATCCCTGCCTGTCATTCTCTCCCACACTCTGCTATGACCATTCAGTAACAAAATCTCTTCTGCTTTCCATTCCATCTCCAATAACTGCCCTAATATACAAAAAACATCTGATATCCACCATCTAAGCCAAAAGCAGTGCTACAAACGACACAGACCCCAAACATGTCCTCCATAAATTCAAAACCAAGAAAAACAATCCTCAATTATTGTAGCAGCATACCTACCTCTTCCTTCATCTCTTTCAAAGTTTAAATTCCTAATCTCTGAAATGGTCTTAGTAAGTTCTATAAGAAAGGGCTCTGCAGTGAAAATAAAATATGATTATCCTTGGGGATTTAAAAATTAAATTTTCAGGTCCCCAAATACATGGCATTTCTGAGTTTCTAGCTAAAAAAGACCTCTTCCAGCTTATCAAGAACCCACCCAAATCTGATTTCCAACAACTACTCAACTTTTGACCGACTAAACAATAATGAACCATAAGCTGTCTCAAATGTTTCCATTCTTCCCCCCACTTTCAGTGAACATTCACTGGTCTTTTTTTACATCAGCAATCTGCAGCTAAAATCTCTAACCAGATTGATTACCTTCATTTCACAGTCCGCACAAAATATCACAGAGATGAAAAGCCATCTGGCAACCTTTAACTGGACTACTATATAAAATATCCATCACCATAACATAGCAGCTACTATCCTTATCCAAGTACTTCTCCAGCTCCGGGACAAATTCTTTCTCATGGTAAAATGTCTTTCAAGTGAAATGAGTACATATGCCATGGCTCACCAAAGAGCTTAAATCTCTTCTCAAGCTAAGGAATGAAGTCTGGCAGTCATGGAAAAACAATCCAGCCCCTGACAACCATGCTACCTATTTACCAAACTCTGGAACTTGGTTAAACAATCCATACAGAGGAACAATGCAAATCAGTGCAAAGCCAAGCAACTTTCTCTATTAAATAAACCCAAACACTTCTGGCACGAGGTCAGTCTGCTCGGTGGACACAAATCATGCAAAAGCAAATCCTCTCTAAACCTAATCCAGACTAACCAAGAACCACTCACCTGCTCTGACTTTGTCACAAAGTTATAACATCATCAGCAATCTATCAGCTGCATTTCTACTCCCTTTTCCTCTCTCCCAGAGTCCCTTCCTTTCTGCCCCCCTTTCTATTTCATAAAAATCTCAATATTTCACATCAACAAATCAATAACCTACTTGAAGGCATGACAACAGACTCTCTTTTATGTTTAGACCACAGCTTTCCCTGGTATATCTACCACTGCAGGCAATTTCTAATCCAGTCTCTTTATTACTTTTTTAACCTTTGCCTGGCACAAAATATATAGACAACCACCTGGAAAACAGCACTCATTACCCCCCTGCCCAAGCCACCTAAACCCTAAAACACCTCCCACTTTTGGCATATTTTCATCCTACTCACGTTTGGTAGGGTGTTAGAAAAATAATCTGTATACAGCTCTTAAGCTACATTCAACAATACCATCTCCTTACCCTAAAATAACATGGATTCTGGACAGGTCGTAATACAATGACTGCACATTGTTGCCTAAGTGATGAGATTTTCCTAAACACTGGCAAAGATAATTTGACACAAAAAACATTTACTGACTTCAGAAAAGCTTTTGACTTTATTGATACCCAGCTGCTCCATCTCTCTCTCTCTTCAGAACATTGGCATCAGTAAATTCTTCACCTTTAACACAGACTCTTTCTTCTCTCATTTCACATCACTTTCAGTGGGAGTACCCCAAGGTTCTATCCTAATTTTTCTTCTCTTCTCCTCGTCTTTCAAGTCACTCAATATCGCCACCCTTTGTAGCACACCAATAGAAACAACCAACACCTTCCACTATATCAATTTGTAGCTATACCAATCACTAACATGCAACGTCTATATAGAAATAGTGAGGGCAAAAGGTAACTCATTTCTTTTCTGGGCCAGGAAAATCTTGCTTTACCTATCCAAACCTGCTAGGGCAGCAATAAGCAAAGGAGTCCTTATGACTCAAATCAAATATGGAATACCCATTATAGCCACAGCCTTTAAGAAAAACTTTTACACACTATAGCCTACTAGAAATAAAATCTGTTGCTTCATCAGTAATTCACCCTCTCATAAACACTATGCTCTGATCCTCAAAAAAAAGCCAAATGGCTCCCAATGCAGCTCAGAGTAGAACTGCTACTAGGGTCTTTCATGTTCAAACTTCATCCTAACTCATTCGCTCCTCTAGCTGCCAAACCTTATACTGCACACTGCCTACAACTTCATATGTTTCTTCAAAGAAATACCCCAGTCCATCCCCCCACAATTCAGGCTATACTGCATCAAACACTCTTTCTCTGGCCTTGCTCCTAACATATGGGACCCCTACCAAACCACTTAAAGGAACTACAATCCCCCCTCTCCACCTTCAAAACTGAGCTTAAAAAAATCCCTCCACACCAAATCAGATTGTACTAACCACATACTAGGTCACATCAAATAAGGGCCTCTCAAACTCTAGAATTACTCTGTTCAACTACTGAGACCTTCTAACTAGCCCACCATCCTCTTCCCTGACTCTTATTCCTGCACAGCATTTTCACTATGATACAAATCTGAAATATAATCACATGAATTGTAAAATTTGAATTGCTCTCATAACTGTTGATACTTTTATTAATTACTGCTGTACAATTTTTGTTATATATTGCTACTTTCTGTTCTTTTTTGATATGTACTAATTACCGCTCTGTTATCTTTTTTTTTTCTTCTTTGTGAATTATTTTACCTGGGCAGTACCTGCAAATGGTCAGTTGTGATCATTGTACCACTCCAGTAAACAAATGGAAAATAAAATAAACCCCTACATCCCTAATGAGTATATCCAGTTTAAGTGGAATGGTATCTATGTGGTATGGACTAGTGCTGCTAGATTTACCAAAAAAAAATGTTCTTCATTTGTTATCACTGAAGGTATACCCATCATTATTATATCAAATATTTATTTGGTCTAACCCTTAAGGGAGAATTTGAATATGAGAGTGGATTTAATAACTACCTCCAGTTTGCAATCATCAGCAGATTTGGTTAGGCAATGCCCCATTATACTGGACTTCAAATATATACAATATATACCAAAGTAGAGGGGGTCTAGGACAGTGACATCTGTGACATCACCAGTGACATGTTTATGCTAGACCAAATATTCCTGACCTTAATCATTTTGGTTCTATCAGATAGCCAGTTACCTAGTCAGAAATCTATTTATAGACTAATGTAGAGTTGGGAGAGTTTTTCAATTATTCCAGCATGGGGAATAGTGTTGGTGGTCTTGGTAAGGTTCTAGGAAGGAGCATGGATTGTATGCTTCTTTTCCAAGGTCTTTTAATCCTTTTCAAGACCTCAGCCTGGCTGAGTAGACATGATTGGTAGTTTTGTAAAGCTGAATTTGTGTGTATCCAGGATTACTAAGTCATATAAATGGGCGTTTATTAGTACATATACAATATACTCCCTAGCCTTGACAATAATCCTAGTGACACTAAAACACATGCAATTCCCAGGGTCAGTAGTGGGGCCACTTTTATGTATGAGTACCACAACAATGTGTTTCCACACTTTAGTGATATAACCAGTTGATGGAGAGCTTTCGCTAGCTGAGAGTTAGCCTTTCTGAGAGTTAGCCAGGGAGATTGTCAGGATATATGAAACACATATTGTTAAGTTGGAAAGTACTGAAAGAACTTGGTTTAAAGTGATTTGGGGAGGGGAAGTGTGTAGGGAGTTGGAAGGGACAGTGGAGAGGATGAGGGGGTGAAAGAGAAAGGGAATTTGTCTACAAGAAAATGAATACTGTCCTTAGGGTCAGAGACGGAGACACTATTAGGGCAACATTCATTACAGAATATTAATAGGGATTAAGAAGGTATTATGGTTATCTTTTGAATTATTTGCCACCCTACACTCATGGCAAACATTGAATTTCCTAACAGTAAGCTTGAATGACATACTTACCAGTTTTAAATTCCTTTCATAATGATGAATTAGACATATTTTGTTGCTGACCAGGAGGTTTTTTATAGAATTTGTTAACAGAGAGTTCCACCATATGGGTTTAGTTTGAAATTTGTCACTATGCTCCCATTTCTTCATGCCATCAATCATGAATCCCTTGTTTCTCCCTAATTTGCTTGCATTCTGTCTCCCTTCATGGCTGATAATGTAGAGATTCCATTTAATCCAGTGATTTTCCCTTCATACAGGCATTCAACAACTGGAACTGGGATCTTTAGAAAAGGGTAGGAGTAAATTACATAGGAAAAAAATGGGAATTGTGGGAACAATAAATGCAGATGAGGAACGAAGTTTAAAAGAAGGCAGGATTTGAATGAGCTATGTAATGAGTGACTAACAGTGACTGGATATGTTAAAAGTGATGTATAATATTTGCAGCTACAGTTGTGTCGGTACGGTTTGGAATACATAATGTTTGCAGCTGAGATTGTGTTGTTATGGTTTATTGCCATTTATATAAATGTAACATGGCCTATGTCATACATGATAATTTAATAAAGATATCTACACATGCATACACACACACACACACACACACACACACACACACACACACACACACACACACACACACACACACACACACAGATATATATATAGATATATATATATAGAGAGAGAGAGAGAAAGAGAGATATACATATACATATATATATATATATATATATATATATATATATATATATAGCCATTCATGAAGTTCCACCATGTATTTGTATTGCCCAATTCAGAAATCCATTATTCTTTTAAAGGTGCCTCCTCAATCAACCAGATGCTAACTATCAATTCTCATGCAAGTGCAATTTCCATATTATGCTGCCTAAACAATTACTGTAGTGTGTGATGAGGCATGTAACCTGACTGGAAAAGAACAATGGATTGTTTTCTATGTTTTTTTACATAAGAATTTCTAACATTTCCTCAGTAAGTCATATCATTTGGTTTTCAGATTTTTCAGGTGGCATAACTTGGTACCTCAAAACCAAGAACATCTAAAGGTATGCTCAGTGCTAGGTGTCTAAACAAAAAAACTTCACTCCCTAGAAGCTCTTTTCACCCTAGAGAATGCTGATGTCTGTGCAGTCACTGAGACTTGTTTTAAAGCCGCAGAGACCACACCAACGGTGAAAGGTTATAATGCCTTTCACACTTTTAGGCCAGCTACTTCACAGGCAGGGACTAAAGGTGCAGGTGTCTCTATTTACATTAAAAATAAATATACTTCAAGGCTGCTCAAACATGACAATGCACTTGATCTGATCCATGTTCAAATCACCATAGGTAAAATCCAATACCACTTTCTTACAAGCTATAGGTCCCCCTCTATGACCCAGGAAACCCATACCATGTACTTAAACTTATTAGAAACACTAACCATCCAACCCAATACCATATACATGGGTGACTTTAATTGCCCCACTATTAGCTGGGAATCCTATATGACACCAAATGTACATACACAGAGATTCCTGGATTTTGTAAACACAAACTCCCTGTACCAGATAGTCAATACACCAACCAGGAGTGCAGCCATTTTGTTTCTGGTCCTCACTAATATGGGAGATTGTTGCCCACCCCCTACTGTATTGCCTTCCCTGGTAAGGTCAGACCACAAAATGCTCTCCTTTGAAGTAAAAATAAAACCTGGACACCCAGTTAAACCTGGACTATTCAGGAACTATTTTAAGGCTAACCTCCTGCTATAAAGTGAGAACCTGGCACAATTTCAAACTCCCTTATACTCTGAAAACATCTCTGTCTATGCAGAACTGTTCACAGAAACCCTGTGCAAGCATGTTAATAGCTACATAGAGACAGCTGCACCCACCAGGAAGAAGTACAGAACTAACTCCAAAAACAAGCCACCCTGGTGGAATCACAAGATCAGTCAGCTGTATAACAGGAGGAAGAAAATCATGGCAAAAAATAGGAGGTGCAGCGCCCAGCAGGATAAAAGCACTCTCCTCAGACTAAACAAACACCTCAGAGTACAAATAAAGTGTACCAAAGCCAAATTTGAGGTAAGTTTGTCCTTCCAGGTCAAGTACAACTGCAAAGCATTCTTTAGCGATGCCCACAACCTCAAAGGCAACACACAATAGTGTGCAGAGCTCTTTGTAAATGGAGCCACCTATACTGAGCCAGAATATATAGCAAACCTCCTGGCTGATAAATTCAGCTCCAACTTTACTCCTCTCTCCCCCTCAAACTTCCTTCAGGAAATATCATCAAATATAACGCCCCCTACTCTCACTAGATAACAGGTCCTTAATGCTCTCTCTAAGAGCAAGAACACTTCATCAATGAGCCCAGACAATACCCCAGGATGCCTTCTAAATAGCACGAAACATGACCTATCAGGGCCTCTGGAATTACTATTTAACTGCAGCCTCCAAACAGGCTTTGTACGTCATGAATGCAGAAAGGCAACTGTCATCCCTCTGCACAAAGGTGGGCCATCTACAGACCCTGCAAACTACAGACCCTTAATTCTCACTAGCCTTATATGTAAATCCATGGAAAGAATTATCATGGAGATGATCAATAAAGATATAGTAAACCTCCAGACAGTAGACCCAACCCAGTTTGGTTTCATCAAGGGCAGATCATGCCTACTCAGCCTGGTGGACTTCTTTGAGAAGGTCACCAAAGCAATGGATGAGGGCAAAATCGTTCACACTGCCTACCTTGATCTGGCCAAGGTAGTTGACACAATACCCCACTTGGGTATTGTTGACAAACTCAAGAGGTTAGGTACAAATCCATATGTCACCTGGTGGATAGCCAACTGGGTCACAGAACGGACCCAGGAAGTTAGAAATGGGGAGTCCACCTCTACAAAGAAGACAGTCACAAGTGGAGTCCCTCAGGAATCAGTCCTTTGACTGCTCCTTTTTGGCATTTACTTCTCAGAAGTCAAGGCCAGTGTCCGTGGTCTCTGGCTGACTAAAGTTGCATATGATTGCAAATTACAGGCTGTCATTGATTCTCACACTGACACAAATGTTCTCCAGGAGGGGCTGACAGACAAACAACCGGTGTCAGAGCCATGGACTAAAACTAAATGCCAAGAAATGCATAATAGTATCCTTTGGGAAGTCATACATCCCTGGTAACTATCATATTGACAACACGCCCCTTAGAGTTGACCCAATAGTTGGGGACTTAGGGACACACATAGATGGTAATCTATCCTTTGATCATCATGTGTCTACAGTGGTAAAGAAATCATTCTATGTTGCAAAACTTATAAACCAAGGTATGGCATCTAAGACCAAGGAAGTCATTGTTCCACTGTATTTGGCATTCATCAGACCTATCATTGAGTAGAATGCATCCTTTGGTATGTACCTAACCAGGCATATCCAACAACTGGAACATCCACAGAGGTTCCTCACTAAAAGAATACAGGGCATAAGTAATATGTCCTGTGCAGACTCCCTCAAGGCCCTGTCCCTGTATTTTGTCTCCTACAGGCTTTTGAGGGGAGAGCTATGCCTGGCATACAGAGCATTGTCAGACCCTACTCTGATGGACCCTTCTGCATGTCTACAAAACAAGCATCACCAGAATTACCCATTCTAAAGACTTAAACCTTGTCTGTAATATAAATAGGTCATGCTGGAGAGATAGGTATGTATCATAGAGACTACCACAGCTGTGGAACAGGCTCCCCATCCATATAAAGCAGAGTTCCTCCCTAACCTAATTCAATTGCAGCTTGGACAATTGGATGGGAAACTGGAAATTCATCCATGGTTTGGCAGCTATGTCTCTAATGAACACAGGTAATCTTTAAATGGTTCATCTTCCAGGCCCATGCTTACACTTATCAAGGGTATCAGAACTCATCAGAGATTTGGGATGCATGGCTAGGCTTAAAAAGACTCTTGTGGTCATTAGCTTAGTAAATACCTATGAACCTATGATATTCCCCAAGTATACTTTGTTTAAATGCCTTCTTAGTCTTTTACCTCATCAGGAATTTCATAGGTTCATAGATTCATAGGTTCATAGGTATATACTAGGACAGCTGCCCTTGTTAGGCATTTTATGCCTAGCCAGTTTCCCTTTTTGTGCTTGAAATAACCTATCCCATTTGGTTATAGATTGGCCTTATCCATTCCATAGTCGATAATTATGGATCACAATCATACAGATAATTATATATTACCCCTAAAAAATAACTGGGATCATACCATAGATAATTTGAGGGGATCCATGCATGGATAAAGGATTAAGGAGGTGCCTCTGTCCATTAGTACAGGGAGCAGTCCTGAGGTAAATTTTCTGTTTCCCACCCATAGATCTAAGCTGCACTTGAAAGTGGACAGGGATGATTTTGTTTTATGTGGATAGGAAGTCTGTTACACAGAAACAGAATCCTTTGCAAAATATGCCTGTCCCCCCAAACCATTTTATTGATGTTGCAAAAGAGGTTTAGATCCCCAGACGGGTGGCCATGGTAGTGCAGTGGTTAGCATTGTTACCTCCCAGCAAGAAATTCTCCAGTTCGATCCTCGGCTGGGGTGCCTACTGTGCGGAGTCTGCATGTCCTCCATGTGGTTGCGTGGGTTTCCTCCGGGTGCTCCGGTTTCCTCCCACATCTCAAAGACATGCTGCAAGTGGATTGGACACTCTAAATTGGCCCTAGGTGTGAGCTCATATGCGTGCCCTCTGTGGAAGGTTGGGTACTGGGCTGGCAACTTGACACTGTAAAAACTCCACTGCCAGTCATGAGCGGACAGGTGATCTGCTGTGGCAACCCCTAACCGGTAAAAAGCCGAAAGAAGAAGATATGCAGTAACTCAATCAGTGACTGGTCTTCCTCGGATCACAGTATCTGCCCTTTCTTTTTCTATTATAAATTATATCACTTCTGTATTTGTTACAAAGAAGTTCCGAAAAGCAATGAGTAGAAAAGCCAAATCATATTTCATTTCTCTGTATCGTAATTGTCCATTCAAGTGACTTATTATTTCTGCTGTTTGCCTTTTACTAGGTTTATATGTAAATTCCTAGGTTGCCATCAGACCACCATATATATTCCCCACCCATTATCTTTCCTTTTCATACAAAATAAGATGTAGTCATGTCAGACTCTTAATGTATTCCTCTGATTGTTCCACAACTGCATGCTGTTGTTCTTCTCGTCATTATGATCACTTTTTTGAAATCTGCAATATCTCCATAGTCACAAGATAACTATTTTCCATGTTCTATCACTTATCTGAAGTGCTTCTATAAGCTTACCCCTTCTATGTTTCTGTCATTTTATAACTTGTATTGAAATTATAACTTGCATTGTGGAACTTATAACTAAACTATGTTACCCTCCATGTTCCTCCCTTTGGTTATTTATAAATTATTTCTTAACTTTTTCTGTGTCAGGTAATGAGTGCAGGGGCACTGTCTACATACCAGCCACTAATATAAGCTGTATGTGGCTGTCCTAGCTTGCCTTTAATCCTTTCTTTATCTGTCCCCACATAAGAAATTCGTTTTTGCATATCAGTTAGTAATATCATATCCCTGGCTTTTTTTAAGTAAACAAATATCACTTTATAAGCCCTCTCAGTGCCTTAGTATATTAATTGAAATATTTATTTTTGTAATTACTCTAAGTAATATTTTTCTTTTATACCTCAGGCCCACTTTAATAATCTAATTTTTAGTGGTTACTTTCTTTGAGAGCTAACTTACAATAGTTAAGGTAATTAAAATGAATGAGGTTCCGAATTACACCTCAGCTTGTTACCTGAAAGGCTAACCATTTTTATAGAAGATACATCTTTGCATTTAACAAAGTCAGTGCCAGTGTTGAAACAGATAGCACACTTACCTTTGGTGTTGGTATACTAGAAAGCTGTGGGCTTAATTCTCACTCCAGTTGATTGGATTGCTGACACTGTAGTGCTACAGTGGGGGGGGGGGGGGGGTGCTGCACTGATGAGCATGCTATCCTTTGGATAAGATATTAAACTGAGGTCTTATCTGCTTGACTTGGTGGTAACTCAGGTTGATGTAAGATATAAAAGCTCTCACAGCACCTATTGAAAACAGTAGGGGTCCTTTATTTAAATACAAACATAACTATTTACAAAATATTTACATATTTACAGATATTTACATACGCACAAACAAATATTTATAATCATGATAAATTTTCATCCTTATTAGACCCCTGTACATTTTTTCCATCAACACCATCTGAGTTTGCTTAACATTGTTGCTAAAATTGATTTACCATTAAACATAATTTCATTTATTCTTTCATTCCATATAGCCCGTATAACAAAAATAACGTATCTGTTTTTTTATCATATAATTTACTTCTATTCTTATAATATCCACATGTAATCATATCCATGTTTATTTTATTCACTTCTTTTATATCTTCAAAAACATCTTCTTTATATAGTTTTCTTCACAACATTTCTTACTCTGTTGCATTGCAAAAACACATGTTCCGTAGTTTATTCATCTTGACAATGTAAACATATTCTATCACTTTTCTTTTTATATGACATACTTCCTTTTACTGGCAATTTATCTGCTACCAGTCTCCATAAAAAAAATCTTGACATTCTACTTTGTGATTACACCATTTGATTCTTATTTTTATAGCTCTAATTTTTTCATCTGTTAGATTTTCCCATGGTTTTACACAGTAATGTTTAATTATTACATACTTATACCATACTTTTCTATATTTTTGTGTCACTAATTTTGATTTTCCTCAAAAATATTTTTTCTTGGTAACATTTTATACACTCCTTTTCTCTTTTACCCTTTTTTTGCCATACCCCAAAGTTTATCACACTTCTAAAGTTTTATTACTAATTTCTCATCTTTTTCATTTATCCACATTAACACTTTGCACAAATTCAATGGAGCAGTGTATACCACAGGGTTAATTAACCCTAAGTCTCCATCCTCTTTATTTACATACAAAACTCCTCTTTTTACTGGGTTTAATCTAGAACCCCATATAACTCAAAAAAATATCTGCAATAATTCATTTTCAAATACTGTTGGCAAAATAAATATATTTGCTAAGTATGCTATTTTTCCTATCAGTACTGAATTTACCAAATAAGCTTTTTTTTAGTGATACTTTATATGATCTCCAGAAAATACGTTTGCTTTAATTCTTCTATTGTTTATTTTCCATTGAATTCTACTAACATGTTTGCCCCAAATGTTACATCTAACACAGCCATTTCATTCATTGTAAAATATAACTCCCCATCTTTACTACATCACTTAAACCTTTGCTTTTCTCTTTATTTAAAGCCACCCCTATCATCTTTAAATACTCATTTATGCAAAGTATTACTTCTTTTATCCACATTTTGTTGTTTGCAATTATTATAATGTCATCTGCATAAGTTACCATAACTGAAAG
Source organism: Protopterus annectens (assembly GCF_019279795.1). NCBI lineage: Eukaryota > Metazoa > Chordata > Ceratodontiformes > Protopteridae > Protopterus > Protopterus annectens. The sequence continues at coordinate 1,779,949,609 of NC_056725.1, read as the reverse complement.
CCTTAACCATTCAGGTGTTATATGCCACACCTCCTTCATTTTGTAATTTATTTCACATGCGATCAGATGCATAACTAATGTAAAGAGTACACAACTCAATGGACATCCCTCTCTTACACCATTCTTCATATGTACCTCTTGGCTCAACCAGCCATTTACAAGTATTTTTACTTTATTATTACAATATGCTGACATACATAATTTCCTAACTTTCTCACTTATATTATCTTCTTTCATTAATACCCATAAGATTTCATATCCAGTTGTGTCAAATGCCTTATTAAGGTCTCCTATCATGACTTTCACTTATTCCTTTCTGTTCATAATATCATCTACAATTTTTCTAACTATCATTAATAATTTTTGACAGCCCTTCCCCTTTATACTATATATGTTGTCCTCCATAATATTATTTTCATAAAGATTTTATAATCACTATTACTCAATACTATTGTTCTCCATGTTTTTAATTGTCTTCTATCTTCCTTCATCCACATGAATTTAAGTATTCTACTACATAATTCTTTATACATAAAGTCTTCATTTAACCATTCATTCAAAATCTTTAAAAATATATATTTTTTGCCAATCCCAAAAATTTGTATACATTTCATATCCTATTCCACTTGGGTCTGCAGTCAAATATATATTTAATTTTCGTAATAATATATCTAGCTCATTTAAGGAAATCTCCTTTTCCAACTCTTTATTCTGTTTTTCTGTTAACTTTTTTTACCTTCAATGTTTTTTGTTTTACTACCTTTTTCTTTTAATTTCCCTGCATATGCTTTCTTTTCCATCTCATCACTATTCTTCAGGATTGTCTCTACATCTTCCTTTTGTATTTTCTCCATAATGTCCCTCCCAGGAAACATCTACTTTATTTTTTGGCTCACTCTACACAATCCTTTCTTTAAGTAAATCATCCTGCAAATTTCCATATGGGAGGGGTGTATTTATACATCCATCATTTGCTGAGTCATCTCCAACAAGCAGGTTTCTTTGAAACATTTTCTCAGAATCCTGCACACATTCTTCAGTTTTGATATTTGCTTTCTCCTTCATTTCTTTCATTACTCCATCATCTCCTTTTATCTCTAAATGACTCCATGTTTTCTGGGCCTGGAATGGAAACAGGATGTGCTCCTCCAAAATAGTTTTCACTCACAACAATGTTGAGTAGGGAAAGTTCCCCCAATGCTGTGCCAAATTTCCCCAGTAATATAAATTCTATCTCGGGTCTCCCCTGAAAAGCGGCTGCTAGCCTAGTGGGACTAAACCAATTAAATGATAAATAAATAAAATGTTCAGAATGCATGTCACTGGGAGATTTATTGTTTTATCATACTGTTTTTTATTGTTTGACTTTCCACAGAAATATATATTAGTGTACCCGAAAGACATGAAATGATTGCAACAAGCTCCATAATGATCAATAGCAGATGAAATGAACATAGACTTAATTTGTGATTCCCAACACTCTTCATATCCAGTTCAATCATTGTTTAAGGAAAGGAAAAGGTAAAAAATGTAGCAGACTTCTTACTTTATTTTAGCAGTAATTCCCATCTCAGTGCTCATCTCTGCATTTATTTTTCATTTACCTGTTGCTCATTCATCTAACTATGGTTCTTATTCTTTGAAATACTTGGGAGCCACAATCTCTAAATTGCATCCCACAAGTATACCAAATGCATGTTAAAATGTTTTTGCAGTTTAGTAAGTATTGCCAATAAAGAATAATGGGATATTACTTCATTTCAGTTCAGGCAACGGTGGTACTTCAGTATTGCTTCAAGTGATACTGCACCCACATTTATCTCAGACATTGGTTTGTATGAATTCATTCATTTATAATTATCTGAACTGCTATGTATACCTTTAGTGGTAGTTTTGCTCATGATACAGTTGTTAATTTCCTACTTGTTTATCTATGAACAATCCCCCCAAGACTAGGTCTAGCTCTTTCCTACTTATAATAAATCATTTAAATATTAGTCTATTATCCTTAAGGCCATAAATATTATTACATTTCCTAATATCTCTTATACTTCCTAATCTAAGACTCATCTCACCAGTTATTACCATAAAGAATCCAAAAGGTTTAGTGATGTTATATTCTACCTATATTCCTCTTCTGTGTTTTCTGATTAACATTCTGTATTTTTTCTCAAACACTTCTGAATGCACTCATTGCATCTGCTAGTCTATTTACCTGCATTGACTTTTTTTTTTACACAAGTTATCTAAATTCATACCTTTGTCAGGATGGTTCTTCCTCTCATTATAGAGTTCACAGCTTCTATTGCTGAACTCTGAGTTTCTGTCTTTTTTTTTTTCTCCAAATGATTTGGGTTTCTAACACCATTACTTAGACAGGGTAAAACCTTAGTTCATAAAACTAATATTTCTTCTTTCTTTGATTTTTTTCCAAGATGCTCTACTCAGCTCCTGCACTGTACCCAGAAGTGTCTCCTGCAATGTTTAGAGTTACATGGATCGATAGCATAGTTATGTGTATTTGAACTTCTTCTTTTGGCTAGTCCCGTTAGGGGTCACCACAGCAGATCAGCTGTTTCCATTTCTTCTTGTCCTCTGCATCTTGCTCTGTCACACCAACCACCTGCATGTCCTCTCTCACCACATCCATAAATCGTATCTTAGGCCTTCCTCTTTTCCTATTACCTGGCAGCTTCATCCTTAGCATCTTTTTCCCAATATACTCTGCATCCCTCCTCAGCACATGTCCAAACCAATGTAATCTTGCCTCTCTGGCTTTGTCTCCAAACCTTCCAACCTGGGCTGACCCTCTAATATACTTATTCCTAATCCTGTCCATCCTCGTTACACCCAGTGCAAATCTTAACATCTTCAGCTCTGCCACATCAAGCTCTGACTCCTGCCTTTTTGTCAATGCCACTGTCTCCAACCCATATAACATAGCTGGTCTCACTACCCTCTTGTAGACCTTCCGTTTCACTCTTACTGGTACTCGTCTGTCACAAATCACTCCTGACACTCTTCTCCACCCACTCCATCCTGCCTGTACTCTCTTCTTCACCTCTGTTCCACACTCACCATTATTCTGAACTGTTGATCCCAAGTACTTAAACTCATTCACCTTTGCCACCTCTACTCCCTGCATCCTCACCATTCCTCTATCCTCCCTCTCATTCACACACATATATTCTGTCTTAGCCCTGCTGACCTTCATTCCTCTTCTCTCTAGAGCATATCTCCACCTCTCCAGGGTCTCCTCCACCTGTTCCCTACTCTCACTACAGATCACAATGTCATCTGCAAACATCATAGTCCACGGGGACTCCTGTCTTATCTCGTCTGTCAACCTGTCCATCACCATTGCAAATAAGAAAGGGCTCAGAGCTGATCCTTGATGTAATCCCACCTCCACTTTAAATGCATCCGTCACTCCCACCGCAGACCTTACAGCTGTCACACTACCCTCATACATATCCTGTACCACTCTTACATACTTCTCTGACACTCCTGACTTCCTCATACAATACCACAACTCCTCTCTAGGCACCTTGTCATATGCTTTCTCTAAATCCACAAAGACACAATGCAACTCCTTCTGACCTTCTCTGTACTTCTCCATCAACACTCTCAGAGCAAACATCACATCTGTAGTGCTCTTTCTTGGCATGAAACCATACTGCTGATCACTAATCATCACCTCCCTTCTTAACCTAGCTTCCACTACTCTTTCACATAACTTCATGCTGTGACTGATCAGTTTAATCCCTCTGTAGTTACTACAGCTCTGCAAATCACCCTTATTCTTAAAAATCGGTACCAAAACACTTTTTCTCCATTCCTCAGGCATCCTCTCGCTTTCCAAGATTTCATTAAACAATCTAGTTAAAAACTTCACTGCCATTTCACCTAAACACCTCCATGCTTCCACAGGTATGTCATCTGGACCAACAGCCTTTCCATTCTTCATCCTCTTCATAGCTATCCTTACTTCCTCCTTGCTAATCCACTGCACTTCATGATTCACTATCCGCACATCATCCAACCTTCTCTCCCTCTCATTCTCTTCATTCATCAACCCCTCAAAGTACTCTTTCCATCTGCTCAACACACTCTTTTTGCTTGTGAGTACATTTCCCTCATTATCCTTTATCACCCTTATCTGCTGCACATCTTTACTAGCTCAGTCCCTCTGTCTAGCCAATTGATACAGGTCCTTTTCTCCCTCCTTAGTGTCCAACCTTTTATACAGCTCTTCATACACCTATTCCTTAGCCTTTGCCACCTCTCTTTGCCATGCACCTCATCTCCTTTTACTCTTGTCTACTTTCTTCATCTCTTTGACAATCCCACTTCTTCTTCGACAACCTCTTTCTCTGTATACTCTCCTGTACTTTTTCATTCCACCACCAGGTCTCCTTGTCCTCCTTCCTCTTTCCAGATGTCACACCAAGCACTTTTCTAGCCATCCCTCTTACTAGCTCTGCTGTAGTTACCCAGCTATTTCGTAACGCTTCACTGCCACCCAGTGCCTGTCTTAACTCTTCCTTGAACATCACCTCACAATTGCCCTTTTTCAATTTCCACCATTTAATCCTTGGTGCTGGCCTCACACTCCTCCTCCTCTTCTTGATCACCAACTTCATCCTACAAACCACCATCCTATGCTGCCTAACTACACTTTCCCTGTTCACCACTTTACAGTCTCCAATTTCCTTCAAACTGGCCCTCCTACATAAGATATAATCCACCTGTGTGCATCTTCCTCCACTCTTGTATGTCACCCTATGCATCTCCCTCTTGTTAAAATACGTATTCATCACAGCCATGTCCATCCTTTTCACAAAATCCACTACCATCTGACATTCTGCATTCCTTTGCTTAACACAATATCTACCCATCACTTCCTCATCCCCTCTGTTCCCTTCACCAACATGCCCATTGAAATCTGCTCCAATCACCAGTCTCTCAACCTTGGGTACAGTCATCACCACTTCATCCAACTCACTCCAAAATTTTTCTTTCTCATCCATTACACACCCAACTTGTGGAGCATATGCACTAATAACATTCATCATTACACCATCAAATTCCAGCTTCATAAATATCACTCTATCCGACACTCTTTTCACCTCCAAAACACTCTTAGCATACTGTTCTTTCAGGATAATGCCTACACCATTTCTCCTCCCATCCACACCATGATAAAACAATTTGAAACCTCCTCCGATACACCTAGCCTTGCTCCCCTTCCATCTGGTCTCTTGCACACACAATATACCAACCTTCCTTCGGTCCATCATATCAACTAGCTCTCTCCCTATACCAGTCATACTGCCAACATTCAAAGTTCCGACCCTCACTATCACAGTCCTAGCCTTTACCTGCCTTCAGGCATGCCTTCCCCCTCTTCTCCTCCTTCAGCCAACATAGCTGGTCTCACTACCCTCTTGTAGACCTTCCGTTTCAGCAGTACTGGTGGCGGTCATTGTTAACCCAGGTCTCGACCGATCCGGTATGTATTTCTGTACTGTTTTCTGCATTTATGATTTGGCATAATTCTATGCCAGATGCCCTTCCTGATGCAACCCTCCCCATTTATCCGGGCTTGAAACCAGCACAAAGAAATGCACTGGCTTGTGCATCCCCAGTGGCTGGGTTAGTTATGTATATTTGAACAATTCTTTTTTATTATCCCTGTTTATCTTACTACTATTGAAACTATCAGTGTGTCTTCATTCTATATTGCTGCTGTTTCTGCTTGGGTATCCTGGTATTTTATGACTTAATGTCTCTGAGTATGTGGACACCATAACCCTTTGGTGTATCTGTTCTAAGTAAAACTTTTTGTTCTGTTTTGATTACTATATCTTAACTGTCAGTATAGGATGATAAATTAATAAGAACATCTTTATTTTCAGTAATTCTGTGTGGTTCACATTTTGAATGCTTCTCAGCTACCTGTATGTACCCTAATACAATAGTCTTTCCATATTGTTGTGTCTTTCAGTATACAGAACCCCAGCAATGAATATAGGACAACCTGCAACAAGATGTACAACTGTTTCTAGTTCTGTACTTCAGAATCTACATTTCTATATATTCCCCTTTATCTATAGTGTTTGCAAACCAAAATGCATGCACTATCTTGAGTAGCACAGTGGCACAGCAAATAGTGTTGTCACCTCACAACAAGAGGATCCCTGGTTTGATTCTTGTCTGGGGTGCTGTCTGTGTGGAGTCTGCATGTCTCTTCACTTGGATTTCCTCCAGGTGCTCTGGTTTCTTCCCACATTCCAAAGACATGCAGTAGGTGGATTGGACACTCTAAATTGGCCATACGTTTGAATGTGTAGTGTGCAAGAAATATTATGGTAGAGCTAGCTACCTGGTGATATAAACCTTGATTTTAGATGATTGTCACTGATGAAGTGACATCCCGACCCCATGTGCAATAATGGGAAAAGGGGTTGTAGATGGATGGATAGCAAATCTCTATACTTGCCATTATAATTTTGGACTTTTCAGTTTTCTTTAATTTTATTCTGGTCCTGTTCTTTATATATATCTACAGCTTCTTCTCATGGATGATAGTGTAACAGAAAAGCACAAAGTATGGTAACCTCAAAGGTCAGCCTTGGCCTTGGGATCAGAGCTTATGGTGTCTTGCACATCTATACAGAAAAACAAATGCTGTAGCTACACAAACATCGTCATCAGACAAATTACTGAAAAAGGCTGAAGAAGTTGCTATAGCCCAAGCTGAATGTGGTTTTGGTTTGTTTTGTAATATTTTGTTCTCCTTGATTTAAATATGGAGAAAAAGAGCATGGCAGATTAAAGACTAAATAAGGTTTATTATGATTATTATTTATGTATTTATTTATTTATTACAAGAATGATGGATGTATAAATAAGTGCATTATGTTTTTGTGAAATATAATGCACAGGAGTTTAGAGAAGATAGTCAGAATTTCTGAAGCCCTTCTCCTTGAAGTCAGCTCTAGCCAGTAGCTTGAAGGGCGGCACCATCACAGTTAGTATCATAAGAAGGCACAGTTTCTCAGAATGGAGATCCCAAAAAGAAGGCCTATTCTGAGGAAGGCAGAGAAAAGTTTTAATTATGATACATACAATACATTCAGTTTTTGATGGAAATTAAAGATTGCAGATAAATAAACTTTAACACCGGGACAGCACTTGAGCCTTAATTGAAGATATTCACTAAAAGGTGGAGATGTGCACAGATCCAGAGTCAAGTCCATAGCTAGTGGTCCACAAAGACATTTTTGTACCTTCTTTTGTAAATCTTTCTAGCAGAAGGTTTGGGGGCAACTGTAAAAATCTGGACCACCTTAGGAGGACTGGCGCAATCCCTAGTCATCAGTGGATATAGAGAATATTGACCGTATGTCCTTCCCAGTTCAAATATCTCTAGTGTGTGATTAGCATCTGTAGTGGTGGCTGCACCCAGAGAATCACTTCCAGGGATGTTGTTTTACTCTTCTACAGCTGCTTACTGAAAGGACAGTTTGTCAAATCCTCAGTGATTCTACAGCTGGCTCCATGATGGCTTCTTGCAATGCAACTATTGCTTGTACATTGCTTTTATCTGGTCTGATATATAAGTCACAAAAACTGATGAAACTTAAGACCTATATTTTCTTTGCATCACTGCTTTTAATCTCAATCTTAGCTTGATGGTCAGAAGATCTGACTTTAACCATTTATAATTTGCTAGATGGATGGGACAGAATACTGTTGAATGGTTTGAGGAGAAAAGGCTTCTCTAAAAATATTGCTACAACAAAGAGAAGCTCATTTACTGGAGCAAGAACAGGGCTATGAGGATGACCATGGTCTTGGTCAATCTATCTTTCTTCAGAAATATAATCATTAGCGGAAACCGGAGAAAGGCTTAAAGAAGACTCAGTAGCCTGGGCTAGAGTTTCCTATGAAGTATCTCACTGAGTAAAGAATTAGGGAGGAAACTATTGCATTCTGAGCTTAATGTTTCAAATATCCATTATTGCAGGATGAAGTAAATGTTGTCAGTTACAAAAATACAATAAACACTGAAAATTATCATAGTAGTAGCCAGCAAACTGAAGCTGGAAGTGCATGTGTTCAAAGTAATGTCATGCATGATAAAAGTAAAAAAAAATGTGTTACTGCAAAATGAAGTGATAGAAAATGAAAATGTTCATATGGTGGCTGAAGAAGTTAGAAAATAATTTTATACTGAAACTAGGAACAAATATGCTGAAATACAATATAATGGTGAAGAAAATGAAGATGAGGAAGATGTGATAGAAGGGGAAGATGATGCATCTATTGTGAACTGGGTAACAAACAGAAAATTGGAAAACATTCAAGTGAAAGACACATAAAAGGGCAAGGGCTAATACAAATTAAGTGAATCTGAATAATATTAAAACTGAAGTGAGAAGGTATTTGTGTACACATGGTGTTGTACTACAGATGCAGATGTAGTATGTTTGGAAGACATATTCTGAACATAGAACAAAAGAAAATTTGCTATGGTTATGGGATAGGTTATATATGGAAATAGCACTATTAGTAAACCATGGAAACATTAAGGTGTTGCATGTTACAACTGGAAATGCAGGAAGAATGGTGACACGTAATATGAGGATATATAAGAAACCCAAACTGGTGATAGTTGTTAAAACATCTATGAAGGAAAAAGTGTAAATGTTGAAGAAATAAAGCAGTTTGTATTAATTATCATAAACATTATAGTTGTGGGTAATTTTAATTGTACTCCTTATAAGCATGAAAGGAAAATAACACAAAACATAAGACTAGCCCTGGGATTCATGAAGCTTGCACCACGTGCAGGCATAGTGTCGGCAATATAACACCAAATATGGCCACCGAGCGATTCAGGTATGAGCTGTTTACATGTGCACTTCCTGCGTACGCTACGCCCGCACAGCTTCCGGCGCCTATATGCTAATCACTCCATGTGCAGCAGTGTAGCATGCAAATGAAGGTATATAACGATTCAGGAAGTGGTGCAGGCATAGTGTACGCATGCAGAAATGTAAACCGAAAAAAAAAACGGTTTACATTTTGCAAACATAAAATCGGAGCCATGACAGCAGACCAAACACATGTAATATACTGTTAATATATGCCAATGACTAGATATATAGCCATTGGCATAAAACAGCATGCACAAAATATGAAAAAGAACATTTAATATTATGCCCACACTAACGCAAAGTTAATGCGCAGGGCATCGGTGTGCAAAGGGGATCGCAAGGAATATATAAAAATATAGAATAAAACTGCAATGAAACACATATCACGATTTCCCCATAATAGTCAATGGCAGGCATGCTACACCATACTCATGGCGCAAGGGTTGCTAAGGGGCAGTGACAGTGTTACGTGCAGTAGCTAGGAATTAGTAGGCAATGCCATGCAAATGAGAGGAGTAATAGTGAATCGCAGATTTCCCACTGGTGTAAGGATGCACAAAACAGTGTAGCATTATAACGCCGAGGTGAGCCCTTGAGATAAAAATGGCATCAAGAGAGGGGTGTGTCGCCATTGCTGTAAGCACATTGGAGCATTGCTAACCCAGTTTGCCTGTTGCTAAGCAAAGCTGCAGGATAGGGATGTGTTGAAGTAACCATAGCTTTGCTTAACTGAGAGCACACAAGGTAACTGAATGCTCATGTGAACGTGGATGAAAACACACTGTAAACCCAGTAAACGGCTGTGCACGGCACGCACCAGAGCGAAAACAGGAAGGATATGGGAAAAAGATAAGGAAATGCTGCAGCATGGAAATAGAAGTACAAATGAGTAATTAACACCTAGGAACCCACAGTGGGACTTTGACAACAGCTAACAAGGCTGCTAGCAGCTACCTGCAGAACAGGAAAGGGGAGGTGCCGTACTGCAAATAAAACAGAACTGTCACAGCAGAACAAAGCAAAATTGCGTAGATCAGCTACATAACACATTTCGCAACACATTCCTTGGTAGGGAAAGTACAAAACAAGAAAGCCGGCAGCTGGATGCATGCCTGCCATGGGAGCGGATTTGGGTTGAAAAGTGAATTAAAGGGCAACAGATAAATCAGGGCAGGCAAGCACAATTCAACACCAAAGGCCCCACAATTGCAGTACTCGCTGTAAAACCCATAATTAAGATACCCTGCAGCTGGAATTGCACATACACACCGAATGACATCAGCAGCATCCATAGCACAATAGTATAAAGTGTGAAAGCACCTCACACACACTTGTGTATTCCCATACACTCTTCATCATCGGTGTAAACAGATGGGGAACTTTTAATATGTAAATGTTAGGGGCTGTCATAGCTTTGATTCACCAGCATGTGTTGGAGACTGAAGGTGGTGTGGAGGATGATGCTGCCAACCACCTCAGGCACCGGAGGAGGAGAAGAGTGTTCAGACCCAAGGTAACCTACCAGGGGATAAATGATCTGGAGGTAGTAGAGCGTTACAGGGTGGACAGGGACACCATACAGCAACTTGTTCAACAAACCAAGAGACAGCTGGCTCACCCAGGCTAACACTGTGCTGAAAAGCAAATAAACTGTCTATGCAATCCATTAATAAAAGTTCTATTAAAATCCAGAATTTAATGAAAAGAATGAAATAAAACAAAAATAAGAACAAAAATAATAAAAATTAAGTACCTTGTCCAACGATAAGCGCTTTCGAATAGTTTTTCTTCAGATCATAAGGTATGTGTAGGCTTGAAAATACGAGACACAGGCAACTTTCAAAGGCCAACTGGGGATATCCTGGGGGTGTCTCACAGGCATCAGCATCCAGGGTACTCCACCAGTTCCAGGATGCCATGTTACCACATGCTAATAAACACATATACTTCCCCCGAACGCAGGAGGAGTTGGCCAGCAATATGCATCTCTTCCACCATGTGGCAGAATACCCGGAGGTACTGGGTGCAATAGACTGCATGCACATACACATCAAGTCACCACCCGGTGAGCAGGGTAGGCGCTACATAAACTGCAAGGGATACCCCTCCATCAACTGCCAGGTCAAGTGCAATGCCAGGGCATTATCATGGATGTGTGTGCTGACAACCCTGAAAGCTATCACAACTCCCACATCTGGCATGCCTCATAGCTGTATCAGGTATTTGCCAGGGGGGACATCCCATATGACCACCTGGTGGGGGATGCTGGCTATGCACTGGAACCGTGGATGATAACTCCCATCAGAAATGCACACACACCCATGCAAGAATGCCATAATGAGGCACAAGCACAAACCAGAGTCATCATAGTGTGCATGTTTGGGATACTGAAATCACAGTTTCATTGCTTGGACTTATCTGGTGGAGCCTTGCAGTACTCTCCAGGCACGTGTGCCCACAACTTCATAGTATGTGCCATGCTACACAATATGATCCTGCAGAAACAGCTGCTGCAGGGACATAATGGTGAAGGCCCTCACAGCCCACCACCGTTGCCAAGGGCACCACAGGCACAGAGGGACTCAGACCATGAACACCCTGAGCCAGCCCCAGTAGGCCGACAGAGGCATGCCTAGTATGCCCATGCCTTGGCAAAGAGGGAACGTATAGCAGACACACTGACAGTGTAGGCACCTATGGACTGACACCCTTCTTTACCTGCACACTCAGTAAACATGGATGGCACACACACACACACACACACACACACACACACACACACACACACACACACACACACACACACACACACAAGACCACCTGTAAATTGTCATGTATAGGTGGTCTACTGTGTGCAACCTACATAGGCAGCCCTCAACTATTGCACACACAACCGATATTGGCACAAGGTAAGTCAACACCTGAACAGTAAATTAAGCTATCAGCATGTGCTGATACTGTATGTATAGGTTCATAGGTACATAGGTAGGTACTTGGCTAACTGCCCAAGGCCATTCATGCTCCTAGCCAAAATGTGTCAGCTGTCGCCACCCCATTGATTAACTAACTATTCATCTGTGGAGCAGAGCCAATTGCAGGATCCTTGGGGTGTATCCACTGTTCCCCATCCACTCTGCAAGGTTTCCCTGGAGTGTTAGTGAGGGGCTCCGTATAATGTAATCTGGGATGTAGTTCCAAAGCATGGGGAGTACCTGTGACAGGAATCTGTCACTCCAGCATCTTCCAGTTATGGTTGTGGCAAGGTTTAGCACATTACAGTGTGCGGCTTACTGTGACATGGATTCCCATAGGTGGAGCATATCAATTAAGCCTAACTTGGACATGGCTTTGTTGGACAGCAAAGATCATCTCTGAGTAAACAAGATGCCACTGAGTAATGCAAGAGTTCATGCAGTCTGGCAGCATAGGACACATGTTTGAGACCAGTAATGCTCTTGACGAGGTATGTTCATGGACCCTCCAGCTGTTGGATGTGTTTTCTGAGGTACATCCCAAATGGATTATCATACTCGATGATGGGATTGATGAGTGATGAGTAAAGGGGAACAATAACCTCAGTATGTCTAGATGCGAACCCTTAAGTAATAAGAAGGCCTACATAGAAGGATGTCCTAATTACTTTGGAGATATGATTGTCAAAATAGAGATCACTATCTAATGTAGTCCCCACATACCCATTACCTAGTCTGTATTAAAGTGGCTGCCACTCATGTGTTAATATGTGGGTGTTTAGTTTTCCCAACATGGAATGACCATGCAGTTCATGGCCTTTAGCTGGAGGCCATGACTGTGACACCCTGTGTTGGCCTATGTGAGGCCCCTTGAAGGACGTCTGTGACAGCTGGACTGTCAATTATGGCTCCCAGTTTGCAGTAATCACCAAACACGGTCTGCTGTAGTCCACCTGGGTTTGCCTGTACCTCTGAGAAGTATATGGCAAACAGTAGAGGTCCCAGGACTGAGTCCTGTGGGACACCAGTTGTGACTGGTTAAGAGTTGGACCTGGAGGCTGCTAGGCTTACCATGTGGGTTCTGTGTGTAAGCCTGTTGACAACCCAACCTGTGATGTATGGGCGTATGTACTGGCTGATGAGTTTATAAATAATACCTGAATGGGGAATGGCGTCATAATCCTTGGCGAGGTCCAGGTAGTATGTGTGAATTACCACACCCCACACCTAAAGTCTAGGTGACTGTAAGACATCAAACAGGTTCAGTAGGCATGATCTGCACTCAATCAAGCAGACCTGGTTTGGGTCAAGTGTCTGGAGGTTCCCAATGTCTTTGTTAATGAGTTCCATGATGATGTGCTCCATAGCCTGCAGACCAGGCTAGTCAGGCTTATAGGGCAATAGTTCCTGGGGTCCGTTGTGGCACCACCTTTGTAGAGTGGGATAACTGTTGCTGTGTGCCACTCTGTGGGTTTGTAGCCTGTAGAGAGGCTGGGTTTGAACAGTGTGTTTAGGTGAGGGGTTAGTTCATTTGGAGCTCTTGTAAGACACAGCCTGGGACACTGTCCAGTCCCATTGAGGCTGTATTTGTGGCTTTGGATAGGGCTGTTTTAACCTAAGTCTCAGTGATTGCCAGGGCCATACATTCTTCTGGTATGGTTAAAGGCTGTTTAGGGGTTGAGAGTGGTGTGAAGTTTGCACTGAACCTGTCTGCCAAAATGTTGGCAATATCAGTCAGTTTAGTGTATTTTGTGCCAGTCTGCACCAACTCAGAGCAGATCTGCAAGTTCCCACTTAGGTTCTTGACATAGCTAAAAAACGTTTTGTGGTTATCTGTAGGGCCCTTGGGAAATTGTCTTTTGAAGCTAGCCTTGGATGATTTCATGAGGAATTGTAGTTTCTTGCTGATACTGATCAGGGATGTCTGTCCTTCTAGGGATTTCGCTCTTATCTGTACTAGTTACCTCCTACTATTGTAGAGTCTGTGTATGGCAGGGGTCCACCAGACCGGTTTCCTGTTCTTGGAGGAGTGAGTCTAGGTTTGACTTGGGATAGCATGATCCATGCATTCCTGCAGATGATCACAGAGGGCCTTTGTATAGGTTTCAGTATCTTGGACATTGTCCATTGGTGTGGGGGCTGTGAACCTTTCCACCTCAGGCATAAGCAACGTGAAGTCTGCTTTGGAAAAAAATTTCACAGTGTTTTCCTTGTTTGGGGTTGTAGGTGGAATGTGAATATCCAGAGTGATTAGCCTATGGTCTGATCTAACCAGCAAGGGGTTGACATCAGGTGTGGAACACTGGTCGCCCATGTTGGTGATGACCTGCATATTTTCCAGTGTCTCCAGAAATGCTGAATGTGGGTCCTGGGTCATGGTGGGTGATCTGTAGCAAGCTACAATTTGGATTGCAGTGTTGCCCATTGTCAATTGTACTTGGATGATCTCTGATGCATCGTGCTGCGCCACTAACCTGGAGATGTGAGTATCCTTGATGAATATGGATACACCCCCACCTTTTGTGTTCCGGTCCAGGTTCTGTGGCCGAAAGGTGTGGTATGAGTTATAGCCTGGTGGTGCTGGGTTGCTCTCTGGAGCATTAAACTGGGTGTCTGTTACTGCACAGATATCGATGTTCTCCATACTGAGGAGTGCCTCGAGTGTGTGCAATTTGAGGTTTAGACTTCTGGCATTGAGTAGCAATGCCCACAGTTTCGGGGTACTTGTGCTGTGTACGGTGGTGGGTTTGTCTTATGAGCCTTGCCTAAAAGTCCACCTTGCCTAATATCTACCTCTCTACTATTGTTTGCAAGCAATGACAGCTGTGCATATGTACATGTTCTGCAAATGTGTACTGACCCTTGTTATAGGGCTGTTCCAAATGGCTATGTGCACACCTACATAGAGTGGATACTGACAGTAGAGACACACTGGTTGAACATTTAGATTTGTGTAGCCTAACCTCTTATTGCCAGACTAACAGCTGCTTGTAAATATGAAGACAGTACTGGTAATGAAACAGGGTGCATATTATCTTTAACTCCAGTGTGACATCTGCAGAAGGAGTGTAAGATGTAGGAAACTGCTGCCCATGTGTAATAGCTGTTTCATAGGTGATGGCGTACACTATCTGTTTATATCCTGATCATCCACAGATAGGCAGGCGAACCAGAATAATCCGTTATATTATTATTTATAATAGCATTTCATGTAGCAAGTTTCATTCATTTTAATACAGTTGGTTATGTGTTAGTGAGGTGCCTTTAAAGTGTTTATATACTTTACTTGATGTATCAGCTGATCACTAATTTCGGTATTTAAATGGCACTTTTACTGTTGTTCCTTTTCTGAGGAAGTTCGTACACAGTACGTACGAAAAGTGCTTAGTTATATAATAAATGGATTATTCTGGTTCACCTGCCTATCTGTGGATTTTGAAGTTTTTCAGTGTGCTATATCCTGATCATGTCGATAGTGGCAGCAGAGTCTATTGATATTTGACTCTGTGTGGGGAGTGGGTATCTGTGCCCAACAGAGCTCATGGTTCTGCTGGGTATGTGAGTATATACCCAGACAAGGATACTGCCCTGTTCACACTTGCATCATCTGTAATCAGCTATCAGGATGTGATGTGGCCCTCAGAGGAGGATTGCTACTAAAGGTAGCTACCATGTTCCTGTAATAGCTAGTGTTGCCACGTCCATAACACAAATATTTACATGTGAGCATCACTGTCTAAAACATCTTCCTAAGCAGTAAGTATACTAAATACAGTACATGGTACTTGTAGTACTGAATGCTCATACAGGCATGTCCACTAGTCAGCTACTGGTGTTTACTAATGTCAGCTTTGTGTATGTGGTCATCCTGGGGGAATGCAATCTCTATGCCATGTGCACTGCCAAACCTGCCTAATACCTCACTAAAAGAATCACAGGCCTAAAGCAGATGCCCTACGCTGACCGCCTTAAAAAACTCCAACTATACTCTGTCGCATATCGTCTACTCAGAGGCGATCTCTGCTTAACATACAAGGCCATGTCAAACCCAGAGCTGTTGGACATGCTACACTTAAAGAAATCCCAATCCGTCAGAGCTACACGCTCCAGGGATCTAAACCTTGTCATAACAATAAACAAAACATGCTGGAGGGATAGGTTCCTGACCCAGAGACTCCCCAGACTCTGGAATAGATTGCCCATACATGTCAAGCAGAGTGCCTCTTTGGACCTCTTCAAGAGGAACCTTGACGATTGGATGGGAGAAAGGAAATTCACCCCAGGGATTACGTCAGTCACCCTGCTAGACAGGGGTCCAGGAAAGTAAATAATGTGGGAAGAAATAGCCAGGGAATTGTTATGGCTAGGCTTGTATAGGCCCTAGGGCTGATAGCCTAGTACCAACCTATGAACCTATAAACCTATGAACACCACACCCCACACACTGTCTGGGATGCAGCTACAGGGGTGATCTTGGAGGCAGTTCATACTGCACCCATGACTGGACTAGACAGTCAAGAGGTGTAGGTTAACACATGCATCTCATCACCACAACCAACACATACCACTACCAGAACACAGTAAGGACACACACACACATTCCACCAGATATCACATACATCCACAGAGGCCTCTAAGTATCTGGCTAAGCAAGAGGCCTCCCAAGTTGGAATAGACAGACAACAGAATACAAATACTGTACGACATAGTTTGCATAATTGTGTCACACCTCAGAACACGTGGCTGGAAACATGGCCAACGGTACTCATTTGTGAACGTAAACCCTAGCACTATGTTACACACCAAACTATATGAGGGCAAACATACTGTCAACTGCCTGTCTGCCATGATTAGCCACATACCCATACACTCAGACCACCTTTAGAACTATACACATGTCTCTGGCATATACTGTGTTGTTGTGCAGGACCTGTGATGCAGTAGCCTGGACTGCATGGAAACACATGTAGGAACAGTCAGGTCTTGTAGCCCATGCAGGTATGTCCCAAGTCTTGGGTATCTTTCTGCCATTGGCCAGAATGATGCAGCAGTACAGGGACAAGAATTGTATTCCACAATTGTGAAATGTACTGGTGTAATTCAAAGAGTATCCAGCATCTCTCTGCCTGGGATAACATGGTTGACAGACCATGATGCTTTGCCAGACAGGGCCTGCACCTGCCACCTCTGAGAATCTGGATACTAGAAACGGCCCATGCTTTCCCTATAGTGCCCTCATCATGCCAGGTTCAAGTGAAAGTCCACTGGTGCAACAGGGACAGCCAAGAAATAAGCTGTGGGTCTTGCTACTCAATGATACAAATCAGGTACTCAATATGGACTCACGGCACTCTGAAACATGGAAAAGATATCTGTGCAGTGATTGAGATATGGTTCAGCGCTTTGGAGAG